>NW_027171650.1:207500-230000 GCF_036898095.1 Palaemon carinicauda
TATATAATCCTGCTTTTCCAACTTGGGTTATAGCTTACCTAGTAATAATAGAAATAATAATGACATCAAAGGCTATTATATTTTGATTTAGGTCTTGTTTAATCACCCCCAGTGTATTTCTGTTGGTTGAGGCAATATCTTATTTCCTCATTTTGACATACAAAATACCTCCCAGAAACAGCAGCAGCCCTTCTAGGAGAAGGACACTCCAAAATCAAACCATTGTTCTCTGATCTGCGGTAGTGCCATAGCCTCTTTACCATGGCCTTCCACTGTGTTGGATTAGAGTTCTCTTGCGTGGGGAGCATGCTGTTCTATCTTATTTCTCTTCCTCTTATTTTTTGAAGTTTTTATAGTTTATATGTGAAGGATCTGTGACGGAGCCGAGTAAGGAGTTGTGAAATCAAAGGCACGTTGGAAACGACTGAGTTATATATTAAGGAACACTCTTCTTTATATACAAAACCTCAAGGCAACAGGACATAACATGTTCGAGAGACAGACAATGTTCAGAGCAAAACAGCAGACATGAATTTTCATGTTCATTTGAGAGCGAGGGAAGAGCGAAGATACAAGCATATTATATACAAAAGGAATTATGTACAATTGTGTGACACACGGTTGGTACATGGCTCCCCTTCTAAAAATGACATACTGAACATGTTAAATAGGTGCCCTGAATCTGGAGAGGTAGTAGTAAAAACTGCGCCGATTAGCGACAGTGAGTGGCTGTAGAAGTCGTTGGTTTGGGTGCGAGCGAGTGGTGGATGATGAGTGGCTGTTGCCGCTCCGGCTCGTCACGGGGTAGGCGAGTGTGTCCTACGGGATTCATAGGCGAGTGTGTCCTACGGCATTCATAGGCGTGTGTCCTACGGCATTCATAGGCGTGTCCTACGGCATTCATAGGCCTACGGCGTTCATAGGCGTGTATGTCCTACGGCATTCATAGGCGTGTCCTACGGCATTCACGTCAGCTTCGGTTGAGGTTGAATAGATGTCCTCTTCGTCACGAGTGGAGGCGTTGATGGAGGTTTGAAAGTCATGAAGTGGGTTCACATCACGAGGAGAGCCGTCTGCGGCAGGTTGCAGGCGAGTGATACTGGTCATTTTCCCGAGGGTGAGCGAAGCCCTTTGGTCCCCCAACGGTTGTTGAGAGCTGAAAAGGCGTTGCTATACGGGCGGCTGGCGACGACGAGTACTGCTGCAGAAGGTATGCGTTGACGGCGTCATAGTAACGGTGAGAGGTGGAGGGGGGGGGGGGGGGGAGGCGGGAGGAGCGAGTCACTCCGGGGTCACCAATGTGACGGAGCCGAGTAAGGAGTTGTGAAATCAAAGGCACGTTGGAAACGACTGAGTTATATATTAAGGAACACTCTTCTTTATATACAAAACCTCAAGGCAACAGGACATAACATGTTCGAGAGACAGACAATGTTCAGAGCAAAACAGCAGACATGAATTTTCATGTTCGTTTGAGAGCGAGGGAAGAGCGAAGATACAAGCATATTATATACAAAAGGAATTGTGTACAATTGTGTGACACACGGTTGGTACAGATCTAATTTAATTGTGTTGCTATTCTTGAAATATTTTATTTTTATTGTATATTCTACTCTTACAGTTTATTCGTTTTTTTGTTTCCAATCCTCTCTGGGCTATTTTTACCTGTTGGGGACCTTATGCTTATGGCATCTAGTTTTTTCAACTAATGTTATAGCCTAGCTTGTAATGATAATAATAATGATAATAATACCATTATTTCGATCGTATATATATATATATATATATATATATACTCTTATAGTTTATTCGTTTCCTTGTTTTAAATCCTCTCTGGGCTATTTTACCTGTTGGGGACCTTGGGCTTATAGCATCTTGCTTTTCCAACTAATGTTATAGCCTAGCTTGTAATGATAATAATAATGATAATAATACCATTATTTTGATCGTATATATATATATATATATATATATATATATATATATATATATATATATATATATATACTCTTATAGTTTATTCGTTTCCTTGTTTTAAATCCTCTCTGGGCTATTTTACCTGTTGGGGACCTTGGGCTTATAGCATCTTGCTTTTCCAACTAATGTTATAGCCTAGATTTTAATAATAATAATAATAATAATAATAATAATAATAATAACAGAATTTCAACTGCTTCTTTAGAAATTGCTATCCACTCCGGGTTAACGGTTGGGAGTTATTTCTATTACGTTAAGCATAACTGGGTTGTGGATTTTTCATTTTCCATAAGAAGAAACTGTAAACGTTGACATTGGCGATGAATGGAAGTTACTGGTTCGTGTAGCCCATTAGGTGCAAATAATATAACGGGTTGTGATGGGATGAGAGAAGAGGCGAGTAGCAGAATAGTTGAAAGAAAAGATCAATGGATAAAGGCTTATAAAGGGATGGTTAGATTTAGTAAAATGCATGCCGGAAAAGAAGGCGCTTGATCCCCAGGAAGCACTTTTCTGTGTGCGGGAAGTGAGGCAGTGTATGTAAGGTTATTTTGACGTCCTGATGATTAGCGTCCTTTGTAGGTGTATGAAGTGACTAATGTAGAAGTTTTACTACAATGCAGTTTATCGAAGATTTAGCGGTTGAGGGACGAATGTGTCGGGGGAAGCTTTGTAACGACATATATACGCAAGAATAAGCCAAATCGAATAAGACAAGTAGCAACCACGAAAAAAAAACGAGGCTCTCTCTCTCTCTCTCTCTCTCTCTCTCTCTCTCTCTCTCTCTCTCTCTCTCTCTCTATATACTGTATATATATATATATATATATATATATATATATATATATATATATATATATATATATATATATATATATATATATGCATAAAACCAGTTGAGAAAAATACGTGTATCTCTAACTAACGGGTCATCTTTTATCACTCCCTCAGCTCACGGGTTATCTAACTCCTCATGTCAACCTTGGTCAACACTATCTTCTTCCCGGTGGTGACTCGGCAGAATTCAGGGCTCCTCTTAACGACTTGATTTTCGATTTTGGCCTGAACGGTTTCACCGACTCACGGTGTCGAGTTTAACCGGCGTGAAATTGCGAAGAAGAAGAAGAGGCCGAGGTACGATAAGGAGTTTAAATGGATGAATAGGCAAATTGACGTTTCATGACGGTGCTAATTAAATTGGTCAGGTTAGGTCATAAATTCTGAGGCCGTTAATTGAAACTGATTGGTATTGTAACTGATAAGTTTGCTGTGGGAAAAATGCCGTGAAAAGACAAATATGGACATTGTGTAACTGTAATAAATACGAGAACACTATATATAAATTATATATATATATATATATATATATATATATATATATATATATATATATATATATATATATATATATAATCATCAGACGTTGCTAGTCCACTGCAGGATAAAGGCCTCAGACATGTCCTTCCTCTTGCGTCTGTTCATGGTCTTTCTATGCCAGTTTATAACCGCAAATTTTTTTAGTTCGCCAATCAATCGTCTTCTCTTTCCCCTGGTTTGCTTACTATCTCCATGGACCCATTCTGTTATTCTTCTTGTTCATCTATTATCTGTCAGTCTTAGTACATGTCCTGCCTACGTCCATTTCTTTTTCTTAAATACTATTAGAATATCCTCCATTTTCGGGTTATTAGGTAATATTTTCAGCACTTGTATACATTTTATTGAATACTCTGTTTGGAACTTGTAAAATTTTTTAGCTAGCCTAATTATACGTGGACCCAACTTTAATATATATAAAAAAAGGGTATTGAACCCACTCAGTGGTTTTGCTGGACGGGAGTAGTTTAATTTCTCGTAATTACGAGTAGAAACTGTTGTTCACGCTGCATGATCATATGAGTTTTAAGATTCGTGGAAGGAAAATAATAGGAGAAATGAAAGAACAATCATTATTAGATATTGATATGTGTACTGCGTTTGTTTATTTTCTGATGTGGGAGGTGTAAGGTTAAAAGTGAATTATTATCTGCTATGCCATGATTCAATACTATTACTTCCGTATATGACTCGAAGTAAAAAAAATGATGTTCAAACTCCGTCAAACAGGCAATAACATATTAATTAAACCTTTAGCACATATCCGTTTCATTTTCCAATAATGGAGCATGAAATCAAAATTTTTGATCACGCAAGGTATCCAGTGGCTCACAGTTTCTCTTACTTTAGAACTTAGCCTTGACGTAGAGAGGACATAACCTTTGCTCTACAAGATACGTCTCGTTTTCTATCCGGGTCTCGTCTGAGGTTTGTCTACGAGGATGCCCACACAACTGGTGACGTCGGGAGCCAAAGGGCTTCCCATGCCCATGCCCATGGAATGAGGGCAACATTCCTGCTCCCTGGGATTCCTCTTGCAACAGGATTTCCGCCATGGAACTCTCCACAGAGATTTCTCCAACGTAACCCCCATGAACTGGCCGAATCTCAAATGAGGGGATAACTCGCGTAAAAGATCGCCAGGCGAACGGTTCTGAATAAGTTATTGGCCGTTAATCCTTCTCTGTGGAGCCAGGAGTACCTCTCATTTGTATGCAGTGTCTCTGTCGCGTAGGTGTTATAGCCGGAGAAAAAGAAATAAGAATAAAAATAAAGGTGTTCATTTAAACCTTATCTCTTCCTTTACTACTTTTGTCCGTCCTCCGGTTACTCGCCTGTCGAACATTAATTTTTTTTTCTCTTAGTTTTGCCGCTCCTTGTTCGCGTGAGGTTGTTCGTAAGATTGTAGGGTGCTAGTGTCATCGTATGACGTCACTCTATTGTGCAGTGCATGTAAAGGAGATGGTAAAGGTTGGTTGTAACTGTATTATAATATTAAATCCCGCTGGCTTCATAGTTTTATTGACTGGTAGCCTACCGGTAGGTCCATTTTTTTTTCTTCCTCTTTTGGGCATACGAGCTTTACACCCACGTGGTACGAGGCATGAAGAATCACGTAATACGCAAACTTTGTCTACTGCTCAAAATCACTAAAGGTTTAAAGGCCACTCATGAATGGCAGCGACAAGGAGCAGTGACATTGCCCTATCAAGCAGGACAATACCGTAGCGACTGACCATATACACATATGATCTACGCCAAGCCCCCTCTCCACCCAAGCTAGGACCAAGGAGGGCCAGGCAATGGCTGCTGATGACTAAGCAGGCTTCCCCAAACACCCCATCTTTAGCTCACAAGGATGGTGAGATTGTAGCCACCAAAGGAACTAACGAGTTTGAGCAGGACTCGAACCCCAGTCTGACAAACACCAGGCAAGGACACTACCACGAGACCACCACAACCCTAGCATTGATAGTTAGGGAAATTTTTATAAATGGGAAAAATTATATTTTCTTGTATTGAAATGTTGAAGGTCTGTATTTTCGTTCTCCCAGATCGTGTTTCGATATAACGTTAGTAATTAATTCTATTGTTGCCATTTGCAAACCTACACTGTTAAAAAGAAACCGTATTTTAATCGGAAATTCTCTGTAAAAATATACTGGTCAGCCGTATTTCAGTAAAATACAGGCCGTCGTAATTTTACCCTACTTTATTATCTTTTACGGGTTGGTGACCGTAATATCATTCTTTACGTCAATGTATCCGTTTCTAAAGCGGTAAATGCCTGGCAACATCTATTCTAGGATTTTTACGGCAAATTTTTCACAGTGTAAGATTAGAGCTATCTATAACCTTATCTCAATATTATTTCGGAGAGGGATTCCTTCTTTGACAGCTTTAATTCTTCAATGATAAAGAATTAGCATGACTATTAAAGGAGGCATCTCCATAGCTCATTCTTAATGTAATTCTTGATTTTGGCTTTTAATATTTCTCAATCATCAGGCATACGGATTGAAAAGTGCATTAGGCTACTTTTGATATTATGTGTTTAAAGGCCGATCGTGGATGTCAGAGGCAAGGGATAGTGGCATTGCCCTAATAAGCAGGGACAATTCCCTAAAGAATGACCATATATACATATGATCAGCGCCCAAGACTCCTCTCCACCCAAGCTAGGACCAAGGAGGGCCAGGCAATGGCTGATGATAACTCAGCAGATAGACCTATCGGCTCCCCCAAACCCCTCATCCTTAGTTCACAAGGATGGTGAGGTTGCGGCAAAGAAAGGAACCACGAGTTTGAACGGGACTCAACCACAGTCTGGCGTTCACCAGTCAGGGGCGTTAGCGCATCGGCCAACATATGGGTTGTTCTTCGCCAACGATACTTACATCTTCTCTAGTATGACGACACATTACTAACTCGATTTTCTGTGGTTCTTCTCCTATCAAGTTTTCTCCTATTAAAAAAAAAGAAAAGAAAAAAAAATGCCGCGTCCTTTCTGAGGACGTAACCATTTTCCCAGGCTAGAGTTTATTTATCAAAGAATCAACTATCGTCGGTCCTTATTTTTCACTTGTAAAGTCCTGAGGGTTTTTGTCTAAATTTTGTATTAAAAACGCACTGATCTTTCTATTTCAAAGAAATAGTGTCGATCTGGTACTTCTTACTGTTGTTGACGAAATAAAAATTTATCCCGACTCATTTTTTCCCACTCCTTGAAGCCACATTTCTTTTGATCATTACCTCCACCAACGAAGTTGGAAGGTTATGTTTTACACCCGGTTTGTGTGGTTGTGTTTGTTTGTGAACAGCTTCCAGGCCACAATTTTAATCGTAGAGTAATGAAACTTGCAGGCATTAACTGTTATGTAAAAAGCTGGAAATGATTAAACTTTGGAAGGTCAAGGTCAAGCAAAATGTTCAATTCACGTAATCAGTCATAAGATTTGACATCCTTGTCGCAGAGACTTCAAAACTTGGTCCAGATGTGAGTGTAGGAAAATCCACGACAATTGATACATGTTAAGGTCGAGTTCAAGGTCCAGGTCAAGCAAAAGGTTAAATTCCGGTCTTCAACCACAAGGCCACAATTTTAATTGCAAAGTAATGACACTTGCATGGATTTTAAACTGTCATGTAAATAGCGGTAAATGATTAAATTTTGGAAGGTCAAAGATTAAGGTCACGGACGAGCAATACGTCCAAAATCAGGCTGAGGTCTGTGTTTTACGGAGTGCCACTCTAGTTGTAATTGCTGCCATATGTTATTACCATTTCATCATCATATCACATTCATCCTGTTGCCAGAGATGCTCCCCTGGATTCTGTTACCTCACCTAAATTCATCTTTCTTTTCAAGAGTTATTTTTGATTGTACATCTATTCATCCCCTTATTAAGGATCCAGCCTTCCTTGAATACTTTTACTTATCCTCCTAGGCATCCACCCTCTGATACATCCTATTTTACTTTTTCATCATGCATCAACTTCAATTTTGATTTAATCAGTATTATGTGTTAACAAAGCATGGTTTATGCCCCCTTTTACTCCCTCCAGAATCTCGTCCAATTCGTTGATTTCTTTCATGAAATTGCAATTGAACTACTCCCACCACTCATCCTTTCGGCTAGTTATAATATCTTGAGCCCTATTTATTCACTGTTTTGAATACTACTCTCATATGTATTTTAATCCTTTGTTTTCTCCAATCTTTCAGGCATTTTTTAATAGATTGTACTGCTCTAACCCTATCCTCAGTCCAAGCCAATCTTCATAAGTTCTCTTCCAAGGGTCTATTAGATATTCGAGACCCTTTTCAGTTTAGAGTATGCGTCTCCCATCCTTTTGGGTGTCTTTGCAACACTACCAGGCCCCACCTCTCAAAGGCCCCACCTCTCAAAGGCCCCACCTCTCGTGTGGCCTTTGAACACATAGAGCCACCACGTTTCGATGGAGTTGTAACACGGTCAGAAAAGTTTATGTTCTTGTTATGCTGCCAGGTTACCACTTTCCGACTGGCCTTTTTACACTGCCAAACCACCACATTTTTTGGCTAGTCTGTGGACACTTGTCAGGTCGTCACCTCTCGAGCAGTCTTATAAATCTGTCAGGTCATCAATTTATTTTTAGTAACTTCTTAATAATGTTAGGCTACTACCTCTCTGGTGGCCCTGTGTCATTTCTAAGTCAAACGTAAGAGAGAAAGAAGCCAAGAAGAGGGACATTCAAAAACCTATATTTGGGTGATCATATATTTGATAAAATAACTTCCACTTCCTTTAACGTTTTCTAAGGATTAATAAGAAGCAAGATTTAAGTTGTGATGTGAATTTCCTGTCATTTTCTGTTAGGGTCCCAAAGAAAAGGTCGAAGCAAGCCATGAAGGAGAGAAGTGAATAGAAGACTCAGAGTTGAATCCTTTGATAGTAGGCATTGGAGAGGGTGCATCAGGCAACCGACCCCTTAATGTGAGGATATTTTTCCTGTTGGAGCTCTTGGGCTTATAGCATCCTGCTTTTCAAAATAGGGTTGTAGATTAGTAAGTAAGTAAGTAATAATAATAATAATAATAATAATAATAATAATAATAATAATAATAATAATGATAATAATAATAATAATAACGGTGGGGAAGAAAAAGAATTGAAACATTATTTCAGTTATTGGTGGGCCCAGCCCACGGTCTCTCTTAGAGAGTTGAATACAAAGTCCAGAATGTATGGCTGTAAAATTGTATCTTGGTCAAGACTTGATTTGGATTTTGGATTGTTTTTTAAAGCTTTGCTCCCACCTTCCCTACAGGAAACTGTAAAGCATCGTAGATGCATAGATCGGTCATGATACTGGTGAAGGTGTTAGTTAGCAATTATTGCGTAGCCAGGTTGGTCCTGAATGAATACTTTGTCCTTTATTTGAATAATTCTATTATAACGGTGCAAGTTTCTCCTCTAATCGCACTAATTCATTTGAATGTACTAATTCCTATATTATTAGGTCAAATTGAGGGAAGCGTGGAATACTTCATGCAGGTGTTGTAATCAGATGTGATATAAGATATTAAGCATATGTTGTACATCTATATTTACCTTAATTTCTTTTCTTCTTTGATATTTCAAATTATTTCCCATTCCTTTCATTAATCATTATTCAGTGTCATTTTTAATATTGTCTATTAGCTCCATATATGTAGGCAAAAGGGTTACAATATTCCTTTTAAGGAGCAACCAGTAATCTTGCAAAGGCAAAAACTCAATGCAGGAGTTATATTAGATTTGTTTGTAATCATGGTCTGCTGTCGTTAGCCAGGTATTTGATATGCAGCCAACTCCATCCAATTTCCTGAGATACTGCCAGGTATGAACCTCTTGTGATGAAGCCTGCTATAGAGGGTCCATCTTAGTATTAAGGCAGTATTTTCTCACTTGAGAAGAGAGTTTAACCCTTTTCTTCCTCTTCTGCTCTCTCTCTCACGTGGCCATGGAGGAGGATTTTTCCAATTAGAAAGCCCTGCATGAAGGAGATAGAAAATGTACTGGAGCAGAATATTATCAAATAACTGGAAGAATGTGTGTGTAGAGTAGGGAAGGTGGGAGCAATGTATAGAAGGAGTATGGCACACTTCTGCTGAACCATCTGTATTTGGATAATATCGTGGAAGGTTTCTGCATGGTTCACCTGTGAAACAATAGTTGAAGGACGAAGAGGATCACATTTGCTGCCTTGTTACTTTGGACTAATCTTTATTAGGCAAAACAAATTCAATATCAAGGGTTTAAGGGTTTGAATGGTAAAAATGGTCATGTTGCTCTATTATATTTCAGTGTGATGAAATAATAAAGGCAAAATATTGATATTTCATTAGTGCAAGAAATATTAATATTTGTAGAAGATTGGTTATCATTTTTAAAAAATTAGGCATTATTTGTAAAATAAGATTAATCAAAACGTGATTTCCTTCTGCGACTAAATAATTTCACAGAGTTGTAGATGGCGCTGGTGTATAGTAAGGACTGGTAAATGGCTGCGGAGAAAGTTAGCTTCGATACTACGCTACGGGTTCCACGACACGGTACATGTCTCTATAAAACACGCATTCAATTTTATTCTTTTGAGTTGAACTGATTTTTACTTTAATGTCTCAATATAATCTATGGAATGATGGCTGATTCAACATTATCCAGAACAACTGATAATGATTGCTGTGATGTGGTAATTTTTCTTTTCATATATTTGTTCCTACAAGTATGCAAATCTTACGTCCTTTAAATAGGATATATGATGACCAACTGGTTGGTATAAATTCCAACCTGTTGATCATCATTTAGAGGAATCGGCTTTGTATAGCTAGGAAAAATATAAATTGCTTTAAAAGTTTTTTATATTTATACCATGGAGGTTTAAAGCTACTTTGAAGAAGGGTCTGAGACGTCAGCCATTTGAGCTTATAACACTGGACGTACTTCATGAATTTAGGAAGGTGGCAACAAGGCTGTTCACATGCTATCAAGTTTCTCTCTTTGTGATTTGTGCCCCTTCACTAGCTGAAAGTTATCAAAGTGTATTCCCATCAGTAAATACATTCCTTCACATATGTGTCGGTTAAGACTCTTATTTAATAATAATAATAATAATAATGATAACAATAATAATAATAATAATAATAATGATGATGATGATGATGATGATTATTATTATAATACCCTTGTTGGAAAAGCCGCATGACATAAGCCCGAGGACTCCAACAGGGAAAATAGCTCGGTGCGGAAAGCAAATAAGGAAACGTAGTATAGTGCATCTGTGTGAACCCTCAAGCAAGAGAATTTTAACCAAAGAAAGTGAAAAACCATGATTAAGAGGCTATGACACTACCCAAGACTTGGAGAACAATCATTTGATTTTGGAGTGTCCTCCTGAAAGAGCTGTTTACCATGACTAAGGAGTCTCTTTTAATCTCTGGTCGTTCTCCAGTGTATTATTTGACTTTCATCAGTTTCTAAAGTCTAAGAGTCTTCATTGCTTTTGAAATGCCGATGAAAGTCGTTGTCATAATAGTGTCAGCTGGGTCTTCGAGGGAAAATTACAGGTTGTTTGCGAGGTGTTTAATTTGGTAATCAAACTTGTTTGAGTAATTGTAACTTTACTGAGAATAGTTGGTCGACTTTGGTAAAATTAAGTAAATTCTATTTAGATACGTAGACCGTTAGATTTAATAGGCTTACCTTGTCTAGAAAACTATATCAATTCTGTTAAAATAAAACAAGTACTGTTCAAATTGGTGGGGTGTTTCTGTTCAAATGAAAGCTTGCCGTCTTCAAAATAGGTGGTCAACTTTCTTTTTCTTTAAATTATGAGTTGCTCCTGTTCAAAATTGTAGGGTTATATTGGGTATATGGAAGGTCTGTCATTTCCACAAGTAGTAATTCAACACATTTGATTATAAGTTGGTCTTGTCCAGAGTTATAAAGTAAATGTCCTATTCAATTCGAAATTAAGATTCTTCAATATTATAGGTCATTTATTTTACATTAAGGGCTGACTATGTTATGATCAGTAAGAACTTTTGTTCATATTAAATGTTGGCTTTGTTCTTAATACAGTAGTACAATTGTTCTGTTCTAGTTGAATACCACATTTGGCAGCTCTCTTTAATTTGTAGATCATCCTTGTATAGAGGAGTTGATAGTCGTCCTGATTAAAATGGATTAGTTTATTTAAACTGGCGTTACAACAACTATGGACATGGATGCTGTAGTCGATTTCGTTCGAGAAAGCATTTTTTGGATCATGTCCACTCCAGCGCAAAATATTTTTGATAAAATTAAGGGAATGAATTTTTTTCATTTAAATTGCCAGTGAATTGAAATATTATAATACACCGCCCAGCAGTACAAAGTTTTCACAGCTATGACCTTTCAATCTCTGAATATTTTACAGATTATTGTCAGGGATATTGTGTAATTGTATTGAATCCGTTGGATATTTACCTCCGGCCAAGAAATTGGAAGGAGGTTATGTTTTGCCCCGTGTTTGTGTGTGTGTGTGTTTGGTTACGAACAGCTTCCTGGCCATGATTTTAATCGTTGAGTAGTGAAACTCGAGGGTATTAACTGTTATGTAAAAAGCTGGAAATGATTAAATTTTGAAGGGTCAAGGTCAAAGGTCAAGGTCACAGTCAAGCAAAATTTCCAGTTCACGTAATCAGCCATAATTTTGGACATTGCTGTCACAGAGAGTTCAAACTTGGTTCATATATGAGTGCATAAAAATCCACGCCAATTAATACATGTTAAGGTCAAGGTCGAGAGATAAGCTGCCGCGGTGGAGGTCTGTGCTCTACTGAGTGCCCCTCTAGTTGCAGTTGTGATTAGATTGCTGTCGTTTACTGTGGTTGCAGAGAAGTGAGAAGGTAACATGTCTGGTGCCTGTTACCACCTTTCATGGGGTTCTTGGTTTTCTTTTGACTAGACTGGCCCCTCTAGGTCTCGCACTGGTAGAAAAGAGGCTAAGAACTAACTACTATCGTTTCCAGAGGCCGTGAATAGTGTTTTTCCCAAATATCTAACAAACCGGCTTATGAATTTCCATGAAAATACAGCAATGAATGTTTCAAACATTGGCCTAATTTTTGGTGGTACAATGAATTGACAGATGTGCTTAATTAACCCGTTTACTCTTAGAAAAAAGAGGAACTTCTTCCCTTCCTTCAGAGCGTTTCGAAGAAGTGTTACTTAATCACGTAACTGTGACGCAGAGGTTCCCCAAACCCCCCTCCGGTGTTTACACCTATGGCTATCCTAGAACTCCCCCCCCCCCCTTCCTTCTAGCCTTCTTTTCTTCATTCCCATTGTTATTAGGCTACCGAGTAAATCCCTGTTAGGAAAGACTGTGTACAGCACATATAAAATGAACCGGAAGAGCAATGAAATGTTTTATGGTGGTAGATAATGATTAGATGGTTAACACAAATTATCGAACATAATAGAAGAGGTTTAAAATAGGGGTGTGGAATCGCACTGAGATATCTCTCAGTGCGATTCCACACCCCTGCTTTAAACCTCATCTTTTATGTTTGATAATTTGTGTTAACCATCTAATCATTATCTACCACCATAAAACATTTTATTGCTCTTCCGGTTCATTTTATATGTGCAGTACACAGTCTTTCCTAAACAGGGATTTACTCGGTAGCCTAATAACAAATTTTAGAATTGCGACTAAAAAATGAAATAAAATAAAAAAAATAAAATAAAAACATTAGTAGAAATAGAAAACAATTTTTTTCCTTAAGAGTGATGATGAGTAAAATGTATGTGTCCATTTCTTGTTTTTTTTTTTTCATCCCTCATAAATATATGGTTTCCAGCAATAATTGGTGATAACATTATTTTGGAAAAGCAAAGCTAATGAATACTTTGATACGAGTATATCAGCTTGGCATGTAGACAATGTCAATGGATTTCTCAAAGTAAGGTTGATTGGTTCATTAATTGAAGTCTGGTATAATTCCAGTGACAAAGTCGCAATGATATTTGTCACATACCTTTTAAGTAACAAAAATAGGTACTGGTACTTATAACGTAAATAAATATATAAAACTATTGGTTGATTATGTATGTATGAACACACACACACACACACACACACACACACATATATATATATATATATATATATATATATATATATATATATATATATATATATATATATATATATATATACATATATATATATATATATATATATATATATATATATATATATATATATATATATATATATATATATATATATATATTTCAAAATTTATCAAATGGCCGATGTCAATGAAACATCTTTTAGAAGTCTACCTTCTAAGGAATTCAAGCTACTCTCTCTGGTGAAATTGATATGATAAATTATATCAAACAATGCTCTCTGTCATTTTCTTCCTGGCAATTGATGTATCGAGTAACCTGTGTTGTATGGAAGAATGAGTCCTACGGCTTAACCTAAAGAAAACTATATTTATATTGCTTTACTAACACTCGCTTGAAGTGCGAAGTGTACGGTTAGCGTGGCTTCTTTCGTCTCCTGTTATAAGTCTCATTCTCGATCTTCAATGTAAGTGAGTGGGTAAGATATAAAACGTTGGGCTTGTGTTTAGGTAAAGTCTAAAGTCACGAATCACATTACCAGGTATGCTGAACTTTTACTGACAAAGAATTTCGTATTGGTTGGGGTAGGTCATATGACAATTATCTATGGAGTTAAACAGGCGTTTAACAAGTCGGGGGATGGGAGGTACAGGGGAAGAAACGTTATAACAACGTCACTGAGGGACGTCATCACTTTTGCGAATGTGTGGGTGGCTAAGACTGGCTTTAGCATCATTTTCTTAAGTAAAAAAGTTAATGAAACGTAATTGGCAATGCACAGTATTTCCCAAAATTAGGCCATTGTATGAAGCGCTCCCTGCTTTGATATCATGGAAATCCATCAGTTATTTTAGGAGTTATTTAAAAAAACACTAGTACACGGCCTCTGGAAACGATAGTAGTGTTTTGGAATTTTATTCCGGGTAGCTTATGAATTTCTGTTTCCAGTTACTCTTTTAACGTGGAACCCGAGCATTATTATTATTATTACTTGCTAAGCTACAACCCTAGTTGGAAAAGCAGGTTACTATAAGCCCAAGGGCACCAACAGGGAATAATAGCCCAGTGAGGAAAGGAAATAATGAAATGAATAACCTACAAGAGATGTAATGAACAATAAAGATATTTTAAGAACAGTAATAACATTTAAATGGATCTTTTATATATAATCTATGAAAATTTAAGATAAGAGGAAGACAGAAAAGTGTGCCCGAGTATACCTTCAAGCAAAGTATTGTTCTATGCCATCAGGCCCGCCTCCTAAGTATAATAGAAATGGCAATTGAACCACTTATACAGTAGTGAGCATTACACTGCTGTACCAACCGTGTCACACGATCGTCCATAGTTCATTTTGTGTATATATTATGCTTGTATCTTTGCTCTTCCCTCGCACTAAAAAGAGCCTGTCTGCTTTGAACATGAAATTTCTTGTTGCTTTGAGCTTTTGTATATAAAGGAGAGTGTTCTATAATAAACTCACTCAGTTGCTTTCATCCTGTCTTTCAGTCACAACCTTCTCTCGGCCCGTCACACTGCCCTCTGTACACTTGAAATAAAATAAAATAATTTTAATCGGAAATTCTCCGTAAAAATATACTGTTCTCAGCCGTATTTCAGTAAATTACAGGCGACCGTAAATTTTATCCTATTTTGTTACAGGTTGGTGACCATAATATCAATCCTTCAGTCAATATATCCTCTTTTAAAACGGTAAATCCCTGGCTGCATTTATTCCAGGATTTTTACTGTTTTTTTCACGGCAAGTTTTTAACAGAGTAGAAGGTACTGAAAGGTCTTTGTATAGCCTTAAATACGTTATTTTCAGCATCTTTCTTTTAATTTGCCCCATTTGGCATCTTCCCATAGCTGTACGATTTACTTAATGTATTTGGCTCCTATTTTCACTATTCATTTTCAAAAAGGTTTCAGGACAGGCTGTTGAGAGTATAAACGGCCTGGTCTTCATGTTAACCTTCCATCCCATCTCTTCGGTGTCTACTTAGTTGTCCAACTTCTTTGATTTTACCTAGCTCATTTTATGTCTCTCAATTTCCAGATCCTGTGTGTTTGGCGAGTCTTATAACATTTCTGAGAAATGGAACTCTTTGAGCTTGTTATTTTATGATAACATTGTGAGCCTTTTACTTTATGATAACATTGTAATCCTTTTACTAGGGATGTAGCAGATAGGTTTAAAGACTTAGGGAGGGACTAGACATTTTTGTACTATTTCTTATCAGTGGTTACTTTCCTCTTGGTAAGGGTAGAAGAGACTCTTTAGTTATGGTAAGCAGCTCTTCTACGAGGACACCCCAAAATCCATTGTTCTCTAGTCCTGGGTAGTGTCATAGCCTCTTTACCATGGCTTTCCACGGTCTTGGATTAGAGTTCTCTTGCATGAGGATACGCTCGGACACGCTGTTCTATCTTATTTCTCTTTGTCTTTTTTTTTTGGGAATTTTTATAATTTACATATGAAGGATCTAATTTAATGTCGTAACTGTTCTTTAAATATTTTATTTTGATTCTTTATTCTTCGCTTGTAGTTTGCTTATTTCCTTGTCTCCTTTCCTCACTGGGCTATTTTTCCCTGTTGGAGCCCTTGGGCTTATAGCACCTTGCTTTTTTTAAAACTAGGGTTATAGTGTAGCTTATAATAATAATAATAATAATAATAATAATAATAATAATAATAATAATAATCTTGTATAGCTGCGTATAACAAGTTTATTATTTCTCACACAAACTTTTATTTGTTTACGTACGGTTGGTTTTGACGTGTTAAATGACAACGGTTATTTCTGTTGGCTTTTAATCCTTGAACAATAATGTATGAGGGACTGAGATTATCAAGTAAAACTAATTTATAGAGAATCTAGGCTTCTTGGTTCTTACTGAGTACCCTTCTCAGTAAACCATATACACGCTCATTTGACAGGTTTAGATATTCTTATTTATTTCATAAGCAGGTCATGTATAATGCCCAGGAGTCTTAATATATAGTTAATTCTCATAAACATATATTTAGGTATATCTTATTTGATAATATTTGCTAAAACAAAGTTTTCACTTTAGTATTCTGGCTTTTACAAACTTGGTTGTTGTGACGCCAGGTTATATAATATCAATCAATCGAAACTAGTAATCCTGAAAAAATGATTTGGTTCGACTGCATCACCAGAACTTTGAAATGCAAAATCTATTTTTTAGCTTGGTAACATTGAATTCATGAAGTTCTAATTTATTTTACTTTGTTGCTAAGAGAGAGAGAGAGAGAGAGAGAGAGAGAGAGAGAGAGAGAGAGAGAGAGAGAGAGAGAGAGAGAGATCTTGATTAATAGTTTTAGTAGTTATTCCTAAAGGAGAGAGAGAGAGAGAGAGAGAGAGAGAGAGAGAGAGAGAGAGAGAGAGAGAGAGATATCTTGATTAATTGTATTAGTAGTTATTCCTAAAGGAGAGAGAGAGAGAGAGAGAGAGAGAGAGAGAGAGAGAGAGAGAGAGAGAGAGAGAGAAAGAGATATCTTGATTAATTGTATTAGTAGTTATTCCTAAAGGAGAGAGAGAGAGAGAGAGAGAGAGAGAGAGAGAGAGAGAGAGAGAGAGAGAGAGGGAGAGAGAGATCTTGATTAATAGTTTTAGTAGTTATTCCTAAAGGAGAGAGAGAGAGAGAGAGAGAGAGAGAGATCTTGATTAATAGTTTTAGTAGTTATTCCTAAAGGACAGAGAGAGAGAGAGAGAGAGAGAGAGAGAGAGAGAGAGAGAGAGAGAGAGAGAGAGAGAGAGAGAGATCTTGATTAATAGTTTTTGTAGTTATTCCTAAAGTAGAGAGAGAGAGAGAGAGAGATAGAGAGATCTTGATTAATAGTTATAGTAGTTATTCATAAAGGAGAGAGAGAGAGAGAGAGAGAGAGAGAGAGAGAGAGAGAGAGAGAGAGATCTTGATTAATAGTTTTAGTAGTTATTCCTAAAGGAGAGAGAGAGAGAGAGAGAGAGAGAGAGAGAGAGAGAGAGAGAGAGAGAGAGAGAGAGAGAGAGAGATTGTGATATCTTGATTAATAGTTTTAGTAGTTATTCCTAAAGGAGAGAGAGAGAGCCTTACCTTACCTTATTCTATATTTGGGTTTCCCCAGGTCCCTCAGTGTGAGGCACCTCGTATATCCACAAGAGTTGCTTATGCATCTTCCGGTGTATTTTGCATCTTCCAGTCTTGGATGGTCTGGGATGCATCTTAGGTGTTTATCGAGCTTATTCTTAATGTCCTGTGTGCCTTTCTTAGTTTTCCTGGTATAGTTTTGGGCACTATTAATCTACCTCGGCTTGCTCTTTCTGATATTTTTAGCTCCATGATGTTTTCAGTAATTCCTTCGATTTGTTTTCATGCTTGTATTATCATGTAGCGTTCTCTTCTCCTTTCTAGACTGTATAATTTTTAAAATTGCAGTCTTTCCCAGTAGTCAAGGTTCTTAACTTCTTCTATTCTAGCAGTAAAGGACCTTTGTACACTCTCTATTTGTGCAATATCCTTTTGGTAGTGTGGGTACCATATCACATTGTAGTACTCGATTGTACTACGTACATAAGTTTTGTACAGCATAATCATGTGTTCAGCTTTTCTTGTTTTAAAGTGTCTGAACAGCATTCCCATTTTTGCTTTACATTTAGCCAACAGTGTTGCTATTTGGTCGTTGCATAACATATTCCTGTTTAACATTACACCAAGGTCTTTAATTGCTTCCTTGTTTGTGATTGTCTCGTTATTAGGTCCCCTGTATGCATATACCATTCTTTCTGTTTCCATAATTTATTGATTCGAACTTATCGGAGTTAAATACCATCCTATTTATCTCCGCCCATTCATATATTTTGTTTAGATCTCTTTGTAATGAGTTCCTATTTTCATCATAAGTAATTTCTCTACTTATTCTTATGTCATCGGCGAAACTTCTCACTACAGTCTTTAACATTACAGTCTATGTCTGAGATCATAATAACAAACAGCAGTGCAGCTAATACCGCACCCTGTGGCACGCCAGATATTACCTGAGCTTCTTCTGATTTCTCGTCATTTGCAACCACTATCTGTTTTTTGTTTTGTAGAAAATCTTTTATCCATTTTCCTATCCTTCCCTTAAAATTATGCTTTCTCATTTTTTTCTCGAATATATTATGGTCTACCTTGTCAAAGGCTTTTGCAAAATCTACATATACCACATCTGTGTCTTTTTCATTTATCATATTTCTATATATGTTTTCATAGTGTGCTATCAGTTGGGTTTGTGCACTTTTTCTGGGCACAAAACCGTGTTGACCTACATTAAACAAATTATATTTACCCAAATGATTCATTATTTTCTTTTTATTACCCTTTCATACACTTTCATAATATGTGATGTTAGACTAACTGGTCTATAATTGCTTGAATCTAGTCTTGATCCACTTTTGAAAATAGGGGTTATATATGCTAATTTATGTTTAACATATATATCGCTCATATCTACACTTTGTCTTAGCAGTATTGCAAGGGGCTTCGCGATAGTGTGTTCAGTTTTTTTTTAACAAAATCGCTGGAACTCCATCTGGCCCGGCCGCTGATCCATTTTTAATTTCGCTTATAGCCTGCACAATATCTGCTTCATTAATATATATATCCATTAGATATTCACTATTTTCTTCTCTCATTTCTGTTTCATTAATCTCATTCGCAATTCTTGGCGTGAATTTACTCTTATATTTTTCGGCTAATATGTTGCATATTTCCTTTTCTTTATTCGTTAACCCTCTTTCAATTCTTAGAGGGCCTATTTCTAACCTCCCTTTATTCATTTTTTTTACATAGGAGTAAAATACTTGGAGGTTTTTCTTGATATTTTGAAGTGCCCTTTCTTTTAAGTCCTTTTTTTTTCATTTTCTTTCGATCGTTTAATCTTTTTTTCTGCATTTTCTATCTTACTTTTTATTTCCATCATTTTCCATACATTTTTTTCTTTTGCAAGATTTTTCTTCCACTTTCTAATTTTCTGAAATAAGATCCTTCTGTCTCTTTGTATGCATGTCTGGTGTTTATTTTTTTTTTCGGTACATATTTTTCAACAATTTTCTCCAGTATTTTATATAATATATCCGTATTTACCTGCATATTATCACTTACTAACACATTTTTCCAATCTTTGTTCAATTCTTGATTTACTTCTGACCATTTTATATTCTTACCGTAGAAATTATATTTTCCATACCCTTCCCATCGTTTTGTGCTTTGTTTTTCTCTGCATTCACTTGCTTTGGAATGGACTATTAATTCTATGACATTGTGGTCTGAAATTCCCGTGTTATACACCATTATTTCTTTAACATAATTCACCTCATTCACAAATACTAATTCTAGGACCTTGTCCTTTCTTGTTGGAATGTGGTTTATTTGTTGCATATTATGTTCAAATAGCATATCTTGAAGCTTTTCAAACTGTCTCTTATCTTCTGCGCTACTATTACTCTCTTTTTTATATGTATATATACAACCACTTTCTTCTATCCGTTCTTTCCAATCCACGAAAGGAAAGTTTAAATCTCCGGATAGGAGTATATTCCAGTCTTTATGGTTTCTACATATATCATCTATTTTTTTCTGTGATTATGTCAAACTCCTTAGTATTTGGGGTCCGTAGACTACAATATTCACTAATTTTTCATATTCAAATTCTACCGCAATCAATTCACATTCTGTATTGCTGTATTTTTCACAGGCTTTTCCTTGATTTATGTCTCTTCCATATATTGCGGTTCCCCCTTGATTCCTATATGTTCTGTCTGATCTATATGTTTGGAAACCCTTTATCTGGTCGTCACTGCCAGTCTCTTGGGAATACCAGGTTTCACTTATATTTAACATATCTATTTTTTCAATTTGGGTTACTTCTTCCAAGAACTCTATTTTCCTTTTGGAGTTACTCGTGACTAAACACTGTGCATTCATCACTATTATGGTTTGTGTTTCATCCCCACTATTTAATATTGGTAATAATATGGATTCTTCTATGCTTCCTTCCTGTTCTGATATGATGTTCTTTTCTTCATTTCCAGGAATTCTGCCATTAAAAAATCCAACTTTTCTATTATATATGCTCTTTCACCTTCATATTTATTTTTTTGTGTATAGCTGCAATTATCCCCATATCTGCACCAACCACTGGCATTATAGATGCATTCTTTGTCATTGGGCTCTAATTGTGCATATTTGGGTTGAAAGGCATCATATCTTGGGGCCTCTAGTGCATAGCGCGGTATATACTCGGCTTGTTTTTTTTTTGTTTCTTTTTTTGTTTAATTTTTGCTTTTATTTTTCTTTTCTGTTTGCTGAGTTTTCTGACTTTCATTCGGGGTTGCAGGATGCATATATCGACATTTTTTGTTGAATTTGCATCCTTTTCCTTCTTTCAGGTTTTTGCATATTTTTGGATGGAGATCTCTGCATTTGTCTCCATATCCGTCTAAATACGCACATTTACCATATATTTCAAAATTATGGCATATCTTTGGATGCTTGTAGTAGCATCTTTCGCCAAATCTGCAATTCCCTCTTTTCAGTGAATTACAGACTATATCTTTCTTTTCTTTTTTTCTTGTTCTTGCTCTTCCCTAAAGGTATGTAGGTCCGGGTAGAGTCTCTTGGGTCGGTTGTTTGTTTCCATAGGATATTCTATTTTTACGTAAGTATGTTGTTGAATGGCATCATATTTTGTATCAATGATTTCCTCTGCATCCTTACACATATCCTGTTCATGTTTTTTTTTTCTTCTTCTTCTTCTTCTTCTTCTTCAACTAATTGCAGATATAATTAAGTCTAGACTTAATTATATTTTCTATCCATACTAAGCATGTTGAGCAGAATACCTTTGTGTCTTTAGTACTTATTTTTTGTTGCACTTCAGCACAATTAGGATGTGTTGGTACGTGGCAAACATCGCATTTAATAATTGTTACAGGTTAAGAAAACTGTACCATAGCTTACATGTATTGCACCATTTTGGCATTCTTTTTCCCAACGCATCAATCAGCACATTCACCATATTGGACTTTTTATTGTTCTGGAATGGAATGTGCTGATTGATGTAAAATTTCTTTATAAATCCCTTCATCACATGGATCTTCTTTGGAATTTCTTTTATTATATTGATGATGTTTTCCGCAGACTTGCTCTAGTTTGTTTCAATATGTTTGAAAATATTTTTCCGTCACACTGGTTGGAGCTATTTGTGACCTGTGTTACCAGTAGATCTAGTTTTTGTTGTGCCAACACATGGAAATTACTCTTCCTCTTGCTGATTGCAGCAAAATCCCTCCAACCCTTGTTTGTGTTAGAGGCTGCCATCTTGTTCAGATATTTAGTATTTCACAAGATAACTATCCTATGCCGACGTTTTATCCCACTCTTCCGACCTCAAACTAATCACCGACTATTCACGAAAACTTGTATCTATATTGCACTCGATAGGCTTTTGTTATTCGCGTTAAATCATCTGATTTTCTCGGATCACAAAAAGGGACTCACTAGCATACAGTAACACTCACTCAGAGAGAGAGAGAGAGAGAGAGAGAGAGAGAGAGAGAGAGAGATCTTGATTAATAGTTTTAGTATTCATTCATAAAGGAGAGAGAGAGAGAGAGAGAGAGAGAGAGAGAGAGAGAGAGAGAGAGAGAGAGATATCTTGAGTAATTGTATTAGTAGTTATTCCTAAAGGAGAGAGAGAGAGAGAGAGAGAGAGAGAGAGAGAGAGAGAGAGAGAGAGAGAGAGAGAGAGAGAGAGAGAGAACTTTGAATCTTACTGAGATACCCTTAAGATATTACCTGAGAGTAGTGGGTAAATATTATCAGTGCACACCTCACGCAGTGCACCTAAGACACAACTTAAGGTTTTTGCATCGTTTCCTCTGTTCTTAGCTGCACTTACTTTCTATCCTTCTACTTTACCTTTCTTGCACCCTTTCTTCCATCTTACTGTCCG
>NW_027171650.1:232500-235000 GCF_036898095.1 Palaemon carinicauda
TACTTCTGTTTGTTGTGTCAACTTGTTTGGTTCACAGTTGTATGTATAAAACTTAAACTATTGTCGTGTTATTTTTTTTCTTTAACTTTAGCCTCTGGAATTTTGTTGTAGCCTCTATATGGATAAAAAAGGTTCCTTCAACCCAATTCTGTAAGTCAACGTTGCGAATAACCGAGTGACAGAATTTGCACTTTGCTAATTGTGATCAATTGCTGATTTACGCCAGACCACTAAGGTTCGCCGTGAAATTTTAAACACTGAATTTTGATTTTTTTTTTTTTGGGTGGTGGTTTAGGGGTGGGCTGGTGATCCTTATTATTACCACTGGTCGCATCCGTTGGTCAGTTGAATATATAAAAGTGCTGGTCATTACACGCATCCGCAGCCAGTCACAATATTCAGTGTGCGGATGGAGCTATCCCGCTGGGTGATGTTCATCTGTTGCAATCCTACGGGTGCGCATCTCGAACTGCTTTTGCGTAGAGACATCGCGCATGCGCCGTTCGGTTCGCTGTCGGGAGGAAGCAGATTATTGTTACAAGGGGTTGAAAGGATTTTGGATGTTGCAAAGACTTTTTGGTCCATCCGCAGAGAGTCTTGCAGGAGAGAGTTTTTATGATATTGTCTTATTATTATTATTATTATTATTATTATTATTATTATTATGATTTATTATTATTATTATTATTATTATTATTATTATTATTATTATTATTATTATTATTATTATTGGCTAAGCTACAACCCTAGTTAGAAAAGCAAGATGCTGTAAGCCCAATGGCTCCAACAGGGAAAAATAGCCCAGTGTGAGGAAAGGAAATAAGAAAATAGATAAAAGATATAAGAAAAAATGAACAATTAAAATATTTAAAAACAGCCTAACTTATTAAGCAAACTTCCTCTGATCTGAATGGGGAAATGCTAACTAATAGTAAATATATTTCTTGTTTATTTCATCAGAGTAATTATGTCATTCTGATTGTCTGAATAGATAGATAGATAAATAGATGCTAAACTTACCTATAAACACAAACCTCACTTGTCGCCGTGTCACATTCTCCTGTGCAGGTGCCAACGTCAATTACCTGGTGAAAGGTAAACAATATTAATTACTTCATTGTCATATAATTAATTAATGGTTAATAACTTGACAATCTCGCGTAGGCTTTTTTTTTTTTTTTTTTTTTTTTTTTTTTTTTCTTTTTTTTTTTTTTTTTTTAGGCTTCAATATGCCAACGTCCGATGCATAACTGTATGTTTCTTTATTTTAGTATTCATTTTAGCCTTAGAAAAAGGGAGTGTTGAAATTATGCAGTTCAATACATACGAGGATGAATATGAGAAAAAAAGATTGATTTGAATTTGTTTCCAAAACTATGCAAAGTTGGGATTGAGTTTGCTAGGAGCTAGGGAGACGTCGTGCAAAATTCAAAAGATGACGAATTAAATTTACGCAATAAATTTATTCAATTTACATTAAAAGGGAGAAATTTCACATAACTTTAATTTATATGAGTAGGAGGCGACAGAGAAACAATTTCAATCGATATTACAAGATGTGATTGAATTTACAAAATGGAGACCGATTTGCATTTGAATTTACTAAGTAGAGACTGATTTGCATTTGAATTTACAAAATTAAGGCCGATTTGCAATTGAATTTACAAAGTGAAGACCGTTTAGCAATTCAATGGACAAAATGGACGCAGATTTACAATAGAATTTACAAAATAGAGGCTGAATTACAGTTGAAATTACAATATTTGCAGTTGAATTTACGTGAAATTGAAATTACAAAGAGGAATTGGAATTATGAATAAGTTTTAAGGGAAGGGAAAGAAGAATTGCAGTTAAAATTTTCAACCTTTGTTGAGGGTTGTTGGGGGTGAGGGGGGTGAGGGTAGTTCCCCTCTCATTCACAAAGGGCTGGGTCCAATAAATTCGTGTTAGGATGTGTGATTATTTCTGTTAAGATTACATTTACATAATGATTTTAAGAGGAGATGGAAAGGTGACACTACTTTGTAAATCTGTACATCACCGTGGATGGAAAAATAAAATTCTTTTCCCATGTGCAAAGTTAGTGATTTTTTTTTTCTTGTAAGTTAGTTAATCAAACGGGAAAATTTCTGAATATTTTGCAAAATATTCGAGAATTCCGTGGGATTTAGAAACAATTACTCTTCCATAAATAATTGCTAAATTTTCTCATGCATAAAACTATGAAATTCTAATTTCAAGATTGTTTTACAAAGTATATCAAATACAAGGAGTACTTAAAGACACTAGGTTAAGGTGATATCCCAAACGTGTTCTCACATACCTCGACTGTGGGGTCATCCTGGTCGGTGTAATTATAGACGTGTTCGAAGTGGGAAGTCCTGTAGCAGGAAGCCTCGCATCCGCATTCCTCAATGACGGATAAACACTCCGCTCCTGAGATATTCCATAATGATAAATATTTCTTAGATTTTAACATTATTAAGAATAAATTAGGAAA
>NW_027171650.1:240000-252500 GCF_036898095.1 Palaemon carinicauda
CAGAAGAATATTCTCATGCTAATGTATTCGGATGTTACACGTATTGTTAGTATATTGATATATTAATGGTTCTTGATGTTTATTGATAATTTCATTTATAGTATATTGATATGATAATGCTTCTTAATATCAAATGATAATTTCATTCAAGTTTATCATATGCGACAATTTAACTGGAAAGCGCTTTGATATTTAATGGGGTAAATATAGATATAAATGAAGCCTGCTGGAAGCGCTTCATTGAGATTTTATTCTTCTTATTAAATTGGTAATTCACTGGCAGTTACTTGAAATTGTATTTTCTCAAGATTCCACGCTACATAACAAAATTTGATAACATTCGCAGCAATAATTTCCGAAATTTTTCACATGAACAATTATTAAAATTCGTATTTATTACACTGAATGCGTAAGCGCTTTCCAGTTAAAGAATTTAATATCATAAACATAAATGAAATGATCACTTTTGATATCAAGAAACATTCTCATACTTGGCGACTAACAATACGTTTAGCATCCGAATATACAGTACAGTCATGCGTATTTCCATTTAAATTAAGTTAATGAAATTTTCGCATTTATTAATTTTGTGACATTTTTCTGATTGAAAAATGGCAAACTTCAGATGCATCAATCTAATCTTCGTTCTTTCTCACTTCGATTCATCGCTACATGCAATAGACTCCTGAGGTTGTTGCAAGATTCAATAGCGTTTGGTGTTAATTACTGAAGGTGAAAAAACCTTCATTATTATTCGTATTTTAAAAGGCAATAGTGGTATTCAGCTACTGTAGTGAAGTAGACGATATTTTTTCTTTCTAATAAAAACCTCATTTATGGTTATAACAACTTGTTAAATTAGACGCAAATCCTTTTAATTTGACGGGATTCTAAGATTTTGAGCAGCAAAGGGAACATTATAAAGATTATAGAAACGAAGAAGACGAAATTTAGGTAAAAGTCTTGACGTATTGCATGAAATTAGGAAAACGAACTGATGTGAAATGATTTTTTTCAGGAATTGCCTGTGTCTACATCAACTTAAAGGACAGGCCGAAAGTGTTAACGGCTATAAATCCGTATCCTCCTTAAACGCTGTTTTTCCAAAGCTCTTACTAATGAATATGGGGAACTTATTCATTGTAATAAATGCTTTTATTAACAAAAAGGGCAATTTAATACTTCCTTTGTAACCGTGTTGATTATTAATTAGGTACGAGCGATAGTAAGTCGCAATAAGATGCGGAACTTTGATAATAAGATTAGCCATTTTTGTCGTTATTATGTTGCTTTTGCATGAGAAAATGGTTCTTGATGAATACCCGTCTAGTTGTTGAGGTCTGTTGGAGGCGTTTCTTCTCTGGAGGCTGGGATGAGGAGGGTTAATATCCTTTATCCACGAATTTAAAAGAATTCATTACTCTCTCTCTCTCTCTCTCTCTCTCTCTCTCTCTCTCTCTCTCTCTCTCTCTCTCTCTCTCTCTTTATATATATATATATATATATATATATATATATATATATATATATATATATATATAATATGTGTGTGGTGTATACTTTACGAGGTTTCCAGTAGTTATTCAATTTCAGCTTTACAAAATTATATGCAATGCACTTACCATGGGAGCAATGTCCTTGGCAATCTCCGACGTCAATGGTCGTCTGGAGAGGCGTATCCTTATGTAGAGTGACATCTCGCGGCTGACGTCGGCAGTTACGCGGATGGCTTTGGCATTGACATTCCTCCGTCACGGTCACACTCACGACTCCTGCTGTCGTCGTTACCTGTTCGATACGCAAGGAGGAAGGGAGGCAGCTCTCGCCTTCCAAGGGGCAGGAAGGACTTCTTTCGGAGTGTAGCTTGTAGAGCTGTGGATGCATTGGAGATGGAAGTTTGTCGTAGTAGTTATTATTATTATTATTATTATTATTATTATTATTATTATTATTATTATTTAGAAGAAGAGCATGTGGTTGGTTTCCAAATACGAATGTTTTGCTGTTATATTTGGATAATGCAGATATTAATTTCACATACACACAATATATATATATATATATATATATATATATATATATATACATATATATATATATATATATATATATATATATATATATATATATATATATATATATATATACATATATGTACATACATACACACAGGTAAATAACAAAGTGAAATATTAAAATCATTAATGTCACTGGTTCTTTAACCTTTAATGAAATATGTAATATATATATATATATATATATATATATATATATATATATATATATATATATATATATATATATATATATAATATGTATGTATGTAAGCTTTCCGGTTATAATCTTCCTCTTAAGCAATATCTATTAAATGTTAAAGCAACTGCAACCGTTCTCTAGTTTCCTGTACATATACTTGTCTTTTGGGCTAGAGTTTCGAAGAAAAAGATAATTTATTACTATGCTGTTCCATTTATCTAAATCTAGTTAACAGCAGTTTCAACCAATAAAGGCATTCTTACAAAGATATCTGTCTTTATGTAATGGTAGTGTATTCATACAGAATAATGTTAGATACATTGTTTAACAATTAATGTGACACTATAGAAATTTCTTCAAGATATTACTGGAGACTTCCGAATCATTCCCTTTGGAAAGAGTAAGTATGACATTCCAACTGTAGCCGCGTTGTGGAATGATCTTCCTAATCAGGTAGTTGAATCGGTGGAACTTCAAAAATTGAAACTTGCAGCAAATGTTTTTATGTTGACCCGGCCGACAAGGCTCTCCTTTTATAGTTTATGTATGAGGGGATCTATTTTGATGTAGCTGTTCTTCAGATATTTTTATTTTAATTTTTCATTACTTTTCTTGTAGTTTATTTATTTCCTTATTTCCTTTAATCACTGGGCAATTTTTCCCTGTTGGAGCCCATGGGCTTATAGCACCCTGCTTTTTCAACTAGAGTTGTAGCATAGCTAGTAGTAATAATTAAAATAATAATAAACTGTGTTCAGTGATAGTGTCATTTGAATTGCCGCTGGAACCTTGAGAACTATTATTGTGAGACTTCAGGATTTAAGATGTCCCTCTAGTGAAATACTTTGAATCGCTCACCAGAGTTGTGATGCTCTTTTACTGGAGTCATCTGGATTTTACATCCAGATAGACATCTCGTTGTGAATTTAATGTTTTATTTTGTTAGATCTCTTCTAATTTTCGTTTGTAAAATTCCATTTACCTTATATAAGGATAATCATCTCTTTTTATGGATGCCCCGATGAGAGCCAGTTATTGGTTGAAACAGCTGTTGGCAAAATTTGATAAATGAAGTAGCACAGTATTAAATTTTTGTCTTTTCCTTTAGAACTATTGCCCTGAAGATCAGAAAAACTAGCGCTTTAGCATTTAGTGTATATATATATATATATATATATATATATATATGTATACATATATATATATATATTATATATACTGAATATGTATACACACACACATATATATATATATATATATATATATATATATATATATATGTATATATATATGTATATATATACATATATATATATATATCTATATATATACATACATACATATATATATATATATATGTGTGTGTGTGTGTGTGTGTGTGTAAAAATAAACAAAATATATGAAACACGAAACACTCTTCCAATAATTACCTCGATAAGATCAACACCTGGATTATCTCGACGGAGTTGCTCGAAGTCATGTCTGCGTTGTCCTTTGGCGGCACATCTCCTACGGCAGTGACCAACGTCGATGGAGATTCGCTCCCCCGTCGTATCTACCGGAGAACAGGAAAGATTTTAAACTACATTCTGAGATTGATTCGTTGTTGGTCTCAAGGGTGATGTTTTTTAGGTTCGGAAACGGGATGGGGTTTTGGGTTATTGGTGCTATCAACCACATGCTAGCTACTGAGATTCGGTAGTGTAGGCACTGGATTCAGTCTCTAATTGGAAAACGATTGCAAGCGATTTGTACATTATATATATACAGTATATATATATATATATATATATATATATATATATATATATATATATATATATATATGTACATATATACATATACACTTATATATATACATATATATATATATATATATATATATATATATATATATACTGTATATATATATACATATATACATATTCATATACTGTATATATATATATATATATATACTGTATTTATATATATATATATATATATATACATATAAATACTGTATATATATACATATATATTTATCTATATATATTGTATATATATATATATATAAATTTTATATATATATATATATATATACTGTATATATACATTTATATGTATCTATATATATATATATATATATATATATATATATATATATACTGTATATACATATATATATATATATATATATATATATATATATATATATATATACAGTATATATATATATATATATATATATATATATATATATATATATATATAATCACATTACGTATGCGCATGAATTTGTTTATATGATTTATACCTGTCTATCTATATACCTATATACAATATATATATATATATATATATATATATATATATATATATATATATATATATATATATATATGAAATAATAACAATAATAATCCTATTAATGAATATTTATGTCTCCGTGCCGTAATATTTACTTAGCTTCTCGAACGTTTTGAAGTCCATTTTAATAATGAAAGATCACAAACTCTCTCTCTCTCTCTCTCTCTCTCTCTCTCTCTCTCTCTCTCTCTCTCTCTCTCTCTCTCTCTCTCTCTCTCAAATTTCCTTAGAATGCACCAGTTTCATTCCTAATTAAAGCTAATGCTGTATTATTTTGATGTCATATACTTTTCAACCTCGTGATTTCTTATGCGTGTCTTTCATTGGGATTGAAATTTTGAAGGGAATTCTGACAGCAACTGTACGTAATGTAGAGATTGATTGATTGATTTGAGTTTTCCTGACATCCTATAATGTAGAGAAAGGAAAAGATGTTAAGCACTTGCTCGCCAGTTAACCAGATAATGGATAACTGTGGTCATGACTATTGTCTTGTTTTCGGCGCTTCTTTTAGAGATATGGATTAAAAGTATATATATATATATATATATATATATATATATATATATATATATATATATGAATATATATATATATATATATTCATATATATATATATATATATATATATATATATATATATATGTGTGTGTGTGTGTGTGTGTGTGTGTCTGTATATTTGTGCGGACTATACATATACACATACTGTATAATTGCTTCGTATGTATATACCGTGATTAGAAAGAACTAATGGATATGCATTTACGCATACGTACAACTCCTGTTGTTGGTCATGATTAATTTTTAGTAAAATTCTCGTGTATGTTGTAAGGCCAATATCACATATGTTCTGTCGTAAATTTTTGTTAATTAGTTAATACCATCTTTTAAATTCGACGCTAAGCATGTTAACGGGACATCACTGTAACTATAATTCATTACATTATTTTTGTAGGTAGAGAGATGTGTATATCCCAATTCGTAAGGAAATTTCCTTGTTAAAACTCATTGGGGCCCAAATTAAAACTATAGACGTTTTATTCAATTACAACGGTTAGACATTGGCTATTTTATTTTAGTGATTTCAATAGGTGTATTTACTTTATTTTTATTGATTTTTTTCGTTGAAAACTATTAAAAGTTTTGATGTGCTAATATAATTGGATCATCCCTATGTGAAAAAATGAAGAAAACAACAGAAAATAAGACGTTTAGACTGGATAGCCCGGTTTTTAAAACACTGAATCTAAGTTTGGTCATTAGCCTTGGACGTTAACGAATTTTTATTCGACTTATATTGAATGAAAATTAATGCAGTGAGAATTTCTTACAATCAAATAGGTTTATTACTCACTGCACTTTAGTCTGCTGCAAAAAACCTAAGGATAACTTTTTACAAGTCTCGTCGTTTTTTTAATAGATTTGGGAATAGAAAGCTCTGTTCAAGTAATCATGGTATTGAGAGTGTTTTATGGCACTATTGTTTGTTAAGAAATGTAAAATTCCCCGACTTTTTAGTTATAAAGATTTCGCGAAGCACTTGGTGAAAAGGATTTTCAAGAATTTAAGTATACAGGGTTCTTGAAATTTCACTTTCTAAAAATTAAGGTCTGAGGTATTTGTAGTTTTTAAAAGTTTTATGAATAATTTGAAATTTGATCAGAATTTTGTTTATTTTGTTTGTATATGTGCTTGGTATAGAATAATTCTTAAAGAGGATATTGAAATGCCCTTCAAAGAAGTTAATGTCCTAATCGGAGAAAATTATTGAAATTTTATTGGTGTGATATTTTATTGTGTTGACTCTTTAGTCTTTTAATAAGTTTATTGATATTATATGCTGAACAAGAACAAGCAACATGATAACATTACCCCAGTAATTCTAACTATTACTTTGTGGAGATTAGATCATATCTGTTAAGAATCAGCTATTTGATCTCCTCATATTTAAGAACAATTCGTTAACGTAAGCAATTTAGGTCTTTTATTTATTGCCTTAGAGTTGAGTAAAAGGGTCCTCAAGACCATAATTTTTCCCCTATTATTTCCACTGCTTCAGATTATTACATCAAACGGGTAACCAACGAATTGTGACAAACATCATCCAAACCCAAAGCGTATCTATTTTTAGAAATGCAAACCAACGGAGAGGCTAGAATGTCTATACCTGATGTCCCAATGATCTTCATATTCCTGTCTCTCTCACAACACCTCGTGTCGCTGACGGCTTCCGTCTGGAACGCATTTCTGTCCCTGCCATCATCACTCGGTGCGTGAAAGTAAGCTAGAACGAGAATTGTTCAAGAGGATGAGATTCCACAGTTTTTGAAACATTGAAAAAAATTCCAATATGAAAACACACATTTTAACCCATTTTGACACCCTTGCAGCCTACCCCTTGCACATGGCGACCACGCAGCCATCCAAAGGACCGACCAGATAACAATAACGCCCTTCTTGAACGGGGACATAGTCCTTCGTAAAGAGTCGCGGTGGTTTTGTCACAGGAGAGACGAAAAAGGAAATCCCTTTTTCCTGCGCGCGGGACGGCGTAGGATCGGTAGCTGAGCGGCGCGAATTGAACACAGGAGTTGCGCTACTGGAAGCTCCGGTCTGGCTGCCGCTACTAATAATTGCGAAGGGGGAGCAACGCCGCGGTATGGGTGGAGGAAGGGACGGGGGCGGATAGAGGAGTTTGATCGGTTGGAGGTGGCGATTCCTATCCCCCGACCCACATGTCTTTTCTTACGAGGATATTCTGGTCCAATCAGACCATCTAAACCCTCCCAACAAAATAGACCAGTCCCGGGTTCCTCCATGGCCACGCCCCCCTACCCAACCCCCATCCTCAGAATGAATGGGATCTCACGAGCCATTCATTCAGCAGGAGGCCCATGCAGGAGGTATGTGTGGTCCTACAGGATTGGGTCCCTGGTCTGCACCCCTGACGATCCCCTAAGCGCACCCTGGAAATCAGGAGCCCTGGGCCACGCTCATCAAGTGAGTCTGGAATTGTTTGCTTATATTAACATCAATTACGTCCGTCGGACCAGGTGTCAGCTGTGGGTTGGGTTCGGAGATGCCAGCGATCACAATACCCTGATTTAGATCTAGCGCGATATGGTCGGACGAGGTCCGGTAGCAAGTGCAATCTGGCTACATTTAGATGGTGTTTATCTGTCTCTCATCAACATTCCGTTCCTCTCTCGGCTCGCACCCGGTTTGTCGTTGTCTTGCGACATTTGAGAGAGAGAGAGAGAGAGAGAGAGAGAGAGAGAGAGAGAGAGAGAGAGAGAGAGAGAGAGAGAGAGAGTTACAAGAATTTTGAATGTCTCAAAGACTTTTTAGTCCATCCGGGGAGACTCCATTTTTGCTCTTTGGTAGAGCGATTTACTTTAAGCATTTAGGAAGTTCTTATGATCTTGTCTAACATATTTTGAACTCGTTTACAGAGAGAGGAGAGAGAGAGAGAGAGAGAGAGAGAGAGAGAGAGAGAGAGAGAGAGAGTGTGTGAGAGAGAGAGAGAGAGAGAGTTACAAGAATTTTGAATGTCTCAAAGACTTTTTAGTCCATCCGGGGAGACTCCATTTTTGCTCTTTGGTAGAGCGATTTACTTTAAGCATTTAGGAAGTTCTTATGATCTTGTCTAACATATTTTGAACTCGTTTACAGAGAGAGAGAGAGAGGAGAGAGAGAGAGAGAGAGAGAGAGGAGAGAGAGAGAGAGAGAGAGAGACTGGCTTTGAAACGCTACACCTGACTAAATTCGTGCTACTTGTCCTCCCAATGATGATGGTATCTGCTTTGACGGAGCATTCGTTTTTGAATTACGGCCGGGGAGACTTGAGTGAAAGTGTAACTTCATCGTCTCAGCTGATAAGGTCCGTGCCGCGTTGCGTTTATGGCTCCCGCGTGCCAGAGGGTGAGAGATGCCTCGAGCAGGTGGACCTGGTGGGGTTAGAGAATTGCTTGTGTACCCAAATCATAACCTGTCGATTATGTGCTCTCCCCTCGGGATGTCATCTCCCCTTGGAGGTAAAGGGGGAGTATTTTGTGGATTTAGAAATCTTAACAATTGATGCATCTAATAATCGTTTTATAAACCATCTTGAAATTTAGATAAAAGAAATGTTAGATTATTTTCACTTCGTAAAGGTCAGAAGATATTAATAGTTTTTATTGCAACAGGCTATAGAGAAATAATGCATTTTACATTAATCATAGCCTTTTTTGTCGTTATGTAGACTTGTTATTTAAATTATCTATTTCATTTAGTTGTTTTTTTTTTCCTTGGTTGGAATGAAGATTCATATTTCAGTTTTATTGTACGATATAATATAAAGCGTAAATAATACCTTTGTGGTTTAGGTTGTTTCATCGTTCAAACAATTTTTTAAAAATCTGGCAAGGGATTTTGAGAGCTCATAGCAGTTGATTTACAAATACAATTAAAGTCCGAGCTCGTTGTATTGCATATAAGTTTTAATGTCTGTTTCTCGAGCTTTACTTAATTACGAGTTTGCTTTATTGCATTCAAGTTTTAATTTCTGTATGTCGATCCTTAAGTTAATACTAGTTCGCTTCAATGCATTTGAATTTTGATTTGTTTCTCAATCTCGATCTTTACTTAATTACTAGTTCGCTTTATTGCATTTAAATTTTAAATTATGTTTCTCGATTTTTACTTAATTACTAGTTCACTTTATTGCATTTCATTTTAATTTGGGTTTTTCAATTTTTAATTTTTGTTTCTCGCTCATTATTTAATTACTTGTTCACTTTATTGCATTTGAATTTTAATTACTGTTTCTAGATATTTACTTAATTACTAGTTCGCTTTATTGCATTTAATTTTTTATTTCTGTTTCTCGATCTTTACTTTATTAATAGTTCGCTTTATTGCATTTAATTTTTAATTTGTGTTTCTCGATCTGTACTTAATTACTAGTTCTCTTTATTGCTTTCAATTTTTAATTTTTTTTTCTCGACCATTACTTAATTACTAGTTCGCTTTATTGTATTTGAATTTTAATATCGGTTACTAGATCTTTACTTGATTACTAGTTCGTTTTATTGCATAAAGCTGTAATTACCGTTTCTCGATCTTTACTTAATTACTAGTTCGCTTTATTGCATTTAGATATTAATTCCTGTTTCTCGACCTTTACCCAATTACTAGTTCGCTTTAATGCATCTAATTTTTAATTCCTGTTTCTCGATCTTTACTTAATTACTAGTTCACTTTATTGCATTTAGATTTTCCTTTCTGTTTCTCGATCTTTACTTAATTACTAAGCTCTCTTTCTTGCTTTTAAGTTTTAATTTCTGTGTTTCAATCTTTACTTAATTACTAGTTCACTTTATTCTATTTAAAATTTAATTTCTGTTTCTCGATCTTTACCATATTATTAATTCACTTTATTGCATTTAAATTTAAATTTCCGTTTCTCGATCTTTACTTAATTACTAAACTCGCTACATTGCATTAAAGTATTAATTTCTGTTTATCGATCTTATTAATTATTAGTTAGCTTCATTTAAATTGTGAACTCTGTTTCTCAATTTTAATAGTTCGCTGTATGGCATTTAAATTTTGATTACTGTGCTCTGATCTTTACTTAATTACTAGTTCGGTTTATTGCATTTAAATTTTAATATGTGTTTCTCGATCTTTTCTTAATTGCTATTTTGCTTTATTGTATTTAGGTTTAAATTTCTGTTTCTCGATCTTTACTTAACTACTAGTTCGCTTTATTGCATTCAAATTTTAATTTCTCTTTCTCGATCTTTACTTAACTACTAGTTTGCTTTATTGCATTTGGATTTTAATTTCTGTTTCTAGATGTTTAATTCCTAGTTTACTTTATTCCATTTGAATTTTATTTTCTGTTTTTAGATCTTTACTTAATTACTAGTTCGCTCTGTTGCATGTAATTTTTTATTTCTGTTTCTCGATCTTTACCTAATTACTAGTTCGCTTTATTGCATTTAAATTTCCAATTCTGTTTCTCAATCTTTACTTAATTAATAGTTCGCTTTATTGGATTTGAATTTTAATTTGCTTCTAGATCTTTACGTAATAACTATTTCGCTTTATTGCATTAAAGTTTTAATTTCTGTTTCTTGATCTTTACTTGATTACTTGTTCGCTTTATTGGATTTAAATTTTAATTTTTGTTTCACGATCTTTACTTAATTACTAGTTCACTTTATTCCTTTTAAATTTAGATTTCTGTTTCTTGATCTTTACTTAATTAACTAGTTCGCTTTATTGCATTCAAATTTTAATTTCTGTTTCTCGATCTTTACTCAATTACTGTACTAGTTCGCTTTATTGCATTTGAATTTTAATTTCTGTTTCTTGATCTTTACTTAATTACTAGTTCGCTTTATTGCATTTAAATTTAAATTTGTTTCTTTATCTTTACTTAATTAACTAGTTCGCTTTATTGCAATTAAATTTTAATTTCTGTTTCTCGATCTTTACTCAATTACTAGTTCGCTTTATTGCATTTGAATTGAAATTTATATTTCTTGATCTTTACCTAATTACTAGTTTGCTTTATTGTATTTACATTTTAATTTCTGTTTCTCGATCTTTACTCGATTACTAGTTTGCTTTATTGCATTTAAATTTAAATTTCTGTTTCTTGATCTTTACTTAATTAACTAGTTCGCTTTATTGCATTTAGATTTAAATTTCTGTTTCTTGATCTTTACTTAATTAACTAGTTCGCTTTATTGCATTTGAATTGTAATTTCTGTTTACTGATCTTTACTTAATTACTAGTTCGCTTTATTGCATTTGAATTGTAATTTCTGTTTACTGATCTTTACTTAATTACTAGTTCGCTTTATTGCATTTAAATTTCAATTTTTGTTTGTCGATCTTTACTTATTACTAGTTCGCATTATTGCATTTAAATTTCTGTTTTTAGATCTTTACTTAATTACTAGTTCGCTTTATTGCATTTAAATTTTAATTTCTGTTTCACGATCTTTACTTAATTACTAGTTCACTTTATTCCCTTTGAATTTAAATTTCTGTTTTTTTATCTTTACTTCATTAACTATTTCGCTTTATTGCATTTAAATTTTAATTTCTGTTTCTCGATCTTTACTCAATTACTAGTTTGCTTTATTGCATTTAAATTTAAATTTCTGCTTCTTGATCTTTACTTAGTTAACTACTTCGCTTTATTGCATTTACATTTTAATTTCTGTTTCTCGATCTTTACTCAATTACTAATTCGCTTTATTGCTTTTAAATTTAAATTTCTGTTTCTTGATCTTTACTTAATTAACTAGTTCGCTTTATTGCATTTAAATATTAATTTCTGTTTCTCGATCTTTACTTAATTACTAGTTCGCCTATTGTATTTAAATTTTAATTTCTGTTTCTCGATCTTTACTTAATTATAAGTTTGCTTTATTGTATTCAAATTTAAATTTTTTTCTCGATCTTTGGTTTTTCATGTTCCCTCAAAAATAGACATTGAATGCCTTCCTTAACCATAAGGTTTTCCATCCTTTGTTTATAGCAGTTTAGTGTTTCTCTTTGATCGCAAGATTCCATCCCCGAAATTTTGAATTTGCTATCATGGAATCTATCGTCCCTTTCCTCAACAGGTGACTTCTCAAAATGTTACCTCATGTCATGCGTTGGAAATGTGCCCAGATGTTAATGGACTAACAAAAAAGGCTTTCCGCTTAAGGTTTGTCCTTGATCAATGACCTGTTATGATAAAGATATTACGACATCAGATTTACATAAAGACCTGTCCAGATGCGGATGTTATTATTTGCCGGACGTAGGTGTAGCCAGCATTGATTTGTCGATATTGTCAGTTTGGTGATTTTACATTTCCTTTTTGTCAAGCAGTCTCCCCTATACTG
>NW_027171650.1:257500-300000 GCF_036898095.1 Palaemon carinicauda
ATGTATTGCTTTGCTGTGGAAACTGTTCGAAGGGCCATGTACCGCTGTGCTGTGGAGACTGTTGGAAGGTCCATGTACTGCTCTGCTGTGGAAACTGTTTGAAGGTCCATGAACCGCTCTGCTGTGGAATCTGTTTGAAGGTCTATGTCAGGCTCTGCTGTAGAAACTGTTTGAAGGTCCATGTACCGTTCTGCAGTGGAAACTGTTTGAAGGTCCATGTACTGCTATGCTGTAGAAACTGTTTGAAGGTCCATGTACCGTTCTGCAGTGGAAACTGTTTGAAGGTCCATGTACTGCTATGCTGTAGAAACTTAGAAGGTCCATGTACCGCTATGCTGTGGAAACTGTTGGAAGGTCCATGTACCGCTCTGCTGTGGAAACTGTTTGAAGGTCCATGTACTACTCTGCTATGGAAACTGTTTGAAGGTCTATGTACGGCTCTGTTTTGGAAACTGTTTGAAGGTCCATGTATCGCTCTGCAGTGGAAATTGTTTGAAGGTCCATGTACCGCTCTGCAGTGGAAATTGTTTGAAGGTCCATGTACCGCTATGGTGAGGAAACTGTTAGAAGGTCCATATACCGCTATGCTCTATAAACTGATTGAAGGTCCATGTACCGCTCTGTTGTGGAAACTGTTTGAAGGTCCATGTACTGATCTGCTGTGAAAACTGTTTAAAGGTCCATATTCTGGTACAAAAGTCTGTTTAAAGTTGTCAGTTGTGAAAGTGAAACTGTTTGTAGTTGTAAATTATCGGATAAAACGTGTTTCAAGCTTCTAAAACTTTAATGATTACGGTTTAGATTTTTAAATTCGGGAATGAGAAATGTTTTGATTTTTAAATTCGAGAATGAGAACTGTTTAGATTTTTAAATTCGGGAATGAGAAATGTTTTGATTTTTAAATTTGAAAATGAGAACTGTTTAGATTTTTAAATTAGGGAATGAGAACTGTTTAGATTTTTAAATTTGGGAATGAGAAATGTTTTGATTTATAAGTTCGAGAATGAGAACTGTTTAGATTTTTAAATTCCGGAATGAGAAATGTTTAGATTTTTAAATTCGAGAATGAGAACTGTTTGGATTTTTAAATTCGAGAATGAGAACTGTTCGGAATTTTAAATTCGTGAATGAGATTTTTAAATTCGGGAATGAGAACTTTTTAGATTTTTTAATTTGGGAATGAGAACTGTTTATAATTTGAATTCGGGAATAAGAACTGTTTAGAATTTTAAATTCCGGAATGAGAACTGTCTAAGTTTTTAGATTCTGGTATGAGAATTGTTTAGATTTTTAAATTCGGGAATGAGAACTGTTTTGATTTTTAAATTCGTGAATGAGAACTGTTTTAATTTTTAAATTCGTGAATGAGAACTGTTTTAGGTTCTCAACTCTGAGATGGAAACAGTTTAATGGTCTTAATCCTTTGAAAAAAACCTGTTTGAAATTATTATTTTGATATATAAACTATTTGAAATTCTCATTTCTGGGGAGGAAATCATTTTGAGGTTCTTAATTCTGATGTATAAACAACGGGCGAAAAATCTATTTTTGGGTGAGGTAGCCATGTCGTCCTGATGGAAGTTATTAATAGGTAGCTTCCTAGGGTATATTTGACTACTGTACAGTGATATTCCCAGAGAATTTTACCTTAAGGTATCCAGAATTCTAACTCCTGGAGCGAATATCCCTAAATAATCTCACAGGGATATCGCATAATATCAGAGGACGTATTCTTGACACGTCACATAGCTATCTTATAGTGACAAGAATCTGAAACGAGAATGAAAAGAGAGCCGCTCATAAGGCATCTCTCCTATTCCGTTTCCAGTGTGTATCTGATGAAGGCGGTAGCGCCCTCTTTATTCCTTGTAGCGATATACGAGGTGCTACAGATACTGTATTATAGGGAGGGGTCAATAAGCCCTTTTACAATAAAAGGAAGGGCGGGTCCATCAGGACGACATGGCTACCTCACCCAAAAATAGATTTTTCGCTTCGCTCAAAATCCGTTTTTTGGGCTCAGGCCATGTCGTCCTGATGGACGTTTACCAGAGCATTACTGTATCTGTGGATTCTCAATCAGTGCCGTACTCTCAAGAAAGTATTTTCCTGGTCCGTCTAGACGTAGAGACTTATGATGTTACCGTCATACATCATTTCATTTAAGCATGAACTATGTTAGTGCTTCCTGCCCCCTACAGGGAAGAGTCGTACTAGACTCTGGAAAAAGTCTCGAGGAGTACATAATAATTATGGATGACAAAATGACAAGCTTGTATAGTGGTCTCGCCCTATACAATATAAAGCAAAGTTTGTAAAAGAGTCATCAATGTCAGTATGAATTTGTGACACCTTCCCCAATGTGACTACTCTTATAAACTATCGGATAATGGTTGTATCCGCATAGGAACAAATTTTGCCTCTTTGCCACTATCCCGTTAGGGTACCACGTCAACCCTTCCAAGGAAGGGTTAGAGTGAGTAGACTTTTACTTGAATCAGGGAACAGTCTTAAAAGACATACCATGATTAAAATATCCATATTTTAATCTTAATGCTTAGTACATTTCTAATAAAATGAGTGTGGGCGAATAAGACGCAGGGTTCACTATGAACTAGTTTATTAAAATTTAATAAACGTACATATCAGATCAACATTTATAAAATTTATAAAATGTGGATGATATGCATCAAAGCATAAAGAAAAACAGTAAACAGAAAATATTGTTTCGTCTACTAGGAAACAGATTTCCCACTTCAATTGAATTATTAATAATAATAATATAGTGTGTATACTGTTTATTTACACTAGCGTAAAAAACGCTTGGCACAAGTGTCCGTATTATGCTATAGATTACCGACGTCAATGGAACAGTTCGTAAGGACACTTTCGTGGCCTATCGCTCAGCGTGTAGTAACATACAGTGACTACACACGCATCCTCTTAATTAATTGTCCCAAATTAATTACACTGTTCCTCGCAGATTTAAAACAGAAGGTTAAAGAATTCTACCTGCTGCTACCACAGACCTCTTAAGTTGCTCCACTAGCTTTGCATAGTGCGTAAAGAACACCTTGGATGACTACCAGCCGGTGTACAAACAAAGATGTTCAAAGTCCATATAATTAAAGAAATTTTATGGAAGAGGCAACTTTCCTCGGATCATGACGAACGGGTGTACTGTCTGGATCCGTTCTGCGAATAACACGGGTGAGTTTCGCCCTTAGTTATAGATAACTTTGAACCCAGGGTTTCTCTTCTGAACAGCAGTCCTCCCATAAAGTCTGAAGTTCTATGAAGATAGACCTTTGGGCACTCCACTGGACATAGAGATGCATCTTCCTTCAGAGGGCAGATTCTCTAGGGACCCCACCTGTTGGTGGGTAGCTTGTTCTTGGTAAGAAACGTTGGGTCTGGAAATAGATTCAGTTCTCCCTCCAAGAACTGGTCGTGGCATTCCTCTCTAGAGAGAGCAACTATTTCACTAACTCTGGCCCCAAAAGCGAGTACAAGCAGAAATATGACTTAAAATTCAAGGCCTTCTAAGCGCATTCCTCATTGTTCATTATTTATACACAATGAAGAATCTTATCTACTGACCATGAAAAGGGTCTTTGGAGGCACTGAAAGGCTAAGCCTAGCATGGGCCTTTGTAGTTCATTAAGGACGTCGTTAGAAAGGTCGACCTGTAAGGCATATGGTATCTGTCTTGTCAAGGCAGACTTGAACAATAGAATTGTGTTGGCTGCTAAACCTTGCTCATGAAGGTGAATGAAGAATGATAAATAGGAATCTGTCGAGATTTCTTTTGGTTTCTTCGCCTTGACAAGGGATATCTGTTTCATCCCTGAAGCCTCATAATGTCTTCTGGTTTCCTCCAAAAGTCTAAACTGACTTTTAACACCGAATCTTTTTCTCATCGTTAAGGAGAGAAAATCATGAGATGTAGGTTCTGTGTTTTCTGTGATGAAGCGAAGACAGTCGACTTATGTACTCGCTGAGACAGGGATGGATCCGGTAGCGGTACGAATTTTGGTCGTAGTTCCAATGCCAGAGGGAACCACACGCTATTTGGCCACTTGTGGGCCACTATTGCTGCTTTCCCTTTGAAGGATCTCAGCTTATCGAGGACCTTCAAAAGGAGGTTGTGCGGAGGGAACAGATAAATACTGGACCATCTGTTCCAGTCCAGGGACATAGCGTCCACTGCCTCCGCTAGCGGATCCTTGTATGGGGACACGTAACGATCTATTTTCTTATTGTCTTTCATCGCAAAGAGGTCTATCTGCAGCTCTGGGACTTGACTTGAGATGAAGGAGAACGATCCTGCGTAACGATCTATTTTCTTGTTGTCTTTCGTCGCAAAGAGGTCTATCGGCAGCTCTGGGACTTGACTTGAGATGAAGGAGAACGATCCTGCATCAAGGGACCATTCTGACTCTATAGGTGTAAACCTGGATAGAGCTAGAGCGTCCGCTGTCACATTGTGGAACCCTTGAATGTGAACTGCTGACAGGTGCCATTTCTTCCTTTCCGCCAAACGGAATATGGCCAACATCACTTGGTTGATTTTAGGTGACCTCGACCCTTGTCGATTCAGACATCTCACTATCACCTCGCTGTCTAGAACCAGTCTTATGTGGGTCAAGTGGCGAGGAGAAACTTTCTTTAGTGTCAGAAGTACTGCCATGGCTTCTAGAAAGTTGATGTGAAATGACTTGAAAAGATTGGACCAAGCTCCTTGGACTCTCATCTGATGAGAGTGACCTCCCCAGCCTTCCTTTGAAGCGTCTGTATGGATAGTTACTGACGGGGGAGGAGGTTGAAGAAGTATTGATTTCTTCAATTGCTTGGCATTGGACCACGGCTTGAGAAGCGTTTGCAGTCGAGTCGGTAGTGGTCTTATTAGATCTCTTCGCGCGTTTGATGCATATTTTCTCCAGACTCCTGTTGCATTCTTAAGCTGTGCTCTTAGCACTGGATCTATTATCGAAGAAAACTGTAGAGAGCCCAGCACTCTCTCCTGTTTGCGTCTTGATATCCATTTGGATTTCAATAGTCTCTTGACAGATCCTGCTATTTCTTTCCTCTTCTTACCAGGAATGGAAAGTCGATGTGACTCCAAATACCAGTGGATTCCCAACCACTGAAATTTTTGAGCTGGAGAAAGTCGAGACTTTTTGATGTTGATCTTGAATCCCAGATGTTCCAGGAACTGGATCACTATCTTAGAAGCTTGCATGCATTCTGTCCTGGATGCTGCCCACACCAGCCAGTCGTCCAAGTAGGCTACTACTTGGACCCCCTTTAGGCGTAATTGCTGGAGAGCTGCGTTCGCGAGCTTCGTAAAAATCCTTGGGGCTATGTTTAGCCCGAAAGGCATGGCTCTGAAGGTGTAAAGTTTTCTATGTAACTTGAAGCCTAGGTAGGAGGAGGGGTGACGATTAATTGGAACGTGCCAATAAGCGTCAGACAAGTCTATAGAGACAGTATATGCCCTTCTGGGCAGTAGGGTCCTTATGTGTTGAAGCGTGATTATTCTGAACTTGTAGTTCACTATGAACTTGTTGAGAGGCGACAAGTCTAGAATGACTCTGAGTTTTTCTGAGTCCTTCTTTGGAACACAAAACAGCCTTCCTTGGAATTTTATGGACTTAACTTTCCGGATTACTCTTTTGTCTAAGAGTTCTCGGACATATTCTTCCAGAACGGGGGATGAGTGTTGGAAGAATTGAGGGAATTGAGGTGGAGGACTGCTCCAGCTCCAACCTAGTCCATTTTTAATTAAGCTGTGGGCCCAGGGATCGAAGGTCCAGCGATCCCTAAATAGCTGTAGTCTCCCTCCTACTGGCAGTATCTTACTTCTGCTGTTGTGGACCTGAGGCCTTGCCTCCTTGACCGCGTCCTCCCATGTATCCCCTTCCTCTTGAAGGGCGTCTAGAAGAACCTCTGGCTGTTCCTCTAGCTCTCGAACGAAAGGAAGAAATCTGCCTTTCGAAGGCTGGGTTAAAAACTGGCGACTATGTAGCCACTTGTTGAGGTACCAGCTGGTACGTGGTTGGAGGTTGTGCCACTATCTGAGGCACCACGGTCACAGGAAGTTGCTGTTGATGTTGCTGTCGGTAGGGTTTAGCCGGCCGAGAGGATGGCCTAGGCCTTTTTGTCTTCCTCTTGGGTTGGGGACCCTCATCCGGAGAAGACTTTCTCTTAAGATCTAAGCCCCACTTTTTGAGAAGGTTTCTATTCTCTGTGGCGGCCTTGTCTACTACCTCTTTAACCACTTCATTGGGAAAGAGGTCTTTACCCCAAATACGAGAGGAGATCAGTTTCCTCGGTTCGTGCCTCACCGCAGCCGAGGCGAACACGAACTCTCTACAGGCTCTCCTAGCTTTAATAAAGCTATAGAGATCCTTCGTAACTGTGGCCAGATGGGTTTTGGCCACAACCATGAACATGTCCTGGTTCTTGGGGTCACTTGCCATCGTTTCTAGTGTCGTTTGCAACGACATTGATGCCGCAAGTCTTTCCTTTGTCTCTTGCTCTCTACGCAAGAGAACCTCCGACAGTTTTGGAAGTGCCTCACCGAACTGGCGTTCAGCAATATCAGCTTCCAGCTTCCCGACTGAGAAAGTAAGGTGTACGTCCTTCCAGTCTTCTTGGTCCAAGGGCAAGGTCAGAGATAACGGCTTGCACTCCTCCAAGGAGGGGCATGGTTTCCCTGCCTCCACCGCCTTTAAGGTTGCCTTATATTCCTTTTCCAAGAAGGGAAAGGCTCTGGTAGGAGAGGCCACAAAGGAGGGAAGCTTCTTACTCAAGGCGGGCACCTTTTTGAGTTAGTGAAGCCCCTCTCTTTCATCGAGCTCGCTAGTAATGTCTGAGCTTTACTATGGTAAAAAACTATGACCTCCTCCTTTGAGGCAGGCTCCTTCCTAAGACGGACATAGCAGTCCGGATAAGAATCTTTGTTGGGCCAACTTTTCTGAGATCATGATCTTCCCGGTTGTCATTGGCATGTGTTCGGCATACCTCCAAGGATTGGTATCCGAGCACAAAGGAAGATCCTTCACGCTGAGCCGCTTCTGCGGCCCACGTGATGCTGCAAGTCTGCGTATCTCCAGTTTCATTGCAGCTTCCTTCTCATCATTCTTCCTTTGAATTTGTTGGATCATCTCAACAATGGAAGAAAGAGTCCTTCCCAGTTCATCTGGGATAGCAGACGATGTAGAGGGAACAGGTTCTGGGTCCGGAACCGATGTAACCGACACCTCGTCGATTTCTTCTTCTTCTACTTGAGGAGCCTGGAACAGCTCCTCTTCCTTACCTTCTCCTAGAAGGTCCTTCTCAGTAGAATCCGACACCTCCGACATCCTATCGTCCAATTGGATGTCTTGAAGGGCGGCCGAGACTTCAGAATCTACCGGATTCTGGGCAGTTGGTATCTCCACCTGAGGCTGGGGGATGATTGCATCAGCCGATGCTTTAGGGAAAAGGTAGGCCCTCATCTTCTCATTTGGAAGGTAGGGGCCTGAGGTGTTTTTCTGAAAACCCCTCACCCAGGATCGTAACATTTCCCTGGCAGCATCCCTTGACTCCCTCGACTTAGGGTCGTCAAAATCCTCGGTAATCAGGTTAGAACAAACTGTACAAACCTGAGGGTCCCAATACCGGAGATCACCTCTGGAGGCTGCGCATGCTGCGGGCCTCCTGCACAGTTGATATCCACAGAAGTTCTTACTGCGGACATTACAGAACACACTCCCGCACTTCGGATGGTCCTCCTGTAAAGAGAAGCAAAATCCATGAGCATCAAGTGAAGGCTTTCACTTATATTGAAACATTTAGCTTATATAGAAAAGCTATAAAAGAAAGAAGGAAAGACACATACTTGTATTTCCTGTCCAGTCAATTGCTGAAACCTCCCAAGATATTAAAACTAAGGTTAATTCTATTATAGAATACCTTATGTAATTTCCTAAACGGAAATTTAAGGTGTAGTTCACACCTTGAGATAAAGTTTTAATATACGGGATAGAAAGAATACAGAAAGAACTTACTTTCTATATATTGTACGGTCTCAACAAAAGGCTGCACAAGATAACATTAAGTATGATGAAGAACTTTAGTGTTATCACAAACTCTGCACTGCAGTTTACTAATGCAGTGTGTACTACACTACAAATATAGCAACTACTGTACATCGCATGCTGTTGTGCCGGCCAGCATCTACCCCTGTATAGTTCAAAGATATACTACCTTTAACTAATAGGCGGCAGCCCACTGATTCGCAACTGAGTGCCGGCCGGCAATCATTGCCAGTCGACAGCTGAAAACACTAATACCCGGCTGCCGGCCGCTAATCGTAGTGGCCAGCAGATTCGGGCTGTGTTTCCACTGCCGGCAGGCAAGGTAATAATACCCATGCCCGCCGGCAGTAGCCAAGAACCAGAGAACCTCCACCTGCACGGCTGTCGGCTGTTAAGCCGGCAGCCGGGTTAGGGGTACAACTCAATAGTCAGAGAAACAGTATGGATGTAAGGTTATAATGCGGCATTGCCATACGACCTTCCATCCAGAAAGAGTGAACTTATGGAAGGGGAGAATGTAGCTCTCAGGCTTCCAAAGAATCCATAGCCTGCCGGGCTCTACCGGCAGACATGGAAGGGAGACCAAGGGAGGTCTGGGGTTCACTCTGCAAAGAACAAAGGGTCTCTGCCGGCCGACACGTAATTGCCAGCCGGCAGAGAGCTGAGCCGGTCCTCCATCCTAACCTAAACTAGGTACGGAAGTAGGATTGCGGCCAAAAGATAATAAAAGAAAGAGAGGTGGGGAAGGGATAAGGGTCCTATAAACTTCGTTCTAGCAAGAGACACACTCAGCAGTTAGGGAAGCTCATCCTAACCTAGAGTTGTCTATTAGGGAGGAAGAATGGCAATACTTGCTATCCTCCTCCCAACCAGAACAAAGTTAGGTGAAGTTATTTCGCCGGGCAACAGAGAAAACTCATTCTCCAGCCCGAGAAAAACAACACAGGACAGTCTGCTAGGCCACTAGAGGAAGGAATCATCTTTTACAGAATCCTTCCGACGTGGACTAGGGAAGCAAAGCTTCCTGTATCTGCCCCTAACCTAGCAAAGGAGACTCATTCTCTATGCTAGGAAGAAGCAGACCACAGACTAGAAACTGATGTTCTGCCCAAACCCAAAAAACCAGTCACTCTGGTTATCAGGTCAGGACAGACATATCCTAGAATAGTTATACCTGAATTATTATACAGATAGAACCACTTGGATTAAGTCAAAGGCTTACTCAGAGGGAGAGAGGGATTGAACTTAGCCTCCAGAGGAGAAAAGAACAATCGGGGATGTGCGAGAGTATACTACTGTACCTAGATTACTAGCCTAGGTAAGGTGAGAATCGATTACCTAATTCACCGAAACTCTCTCGTATACAATCTTGGAAAGAACATTCAACAATATCTTACATGTATAAAATATTTGCCTAAAGCTTCAATAAAATAACACTCAGAAAAACTTATATCATGCATGAAAGTAATAGGGCCAGACGCCTAGGCTACTAAGCCTCGCGAAGGGCAAGATCGGTTACCTAAAACACCGAACTAAGAACTAACGGCATTATATAAGCATTCCTAGAGGAGCTAAATAGCTAGATTATTAAAGCAAAACAAACCGGGAACGTTGCTCTAGCTAACTAAATGACCCATAAATAGCGAGCGATAGCATCCATGATGCCTCCGGTAGGCAACAGCTCTTGTTTACGTTAATATCACTTTTGATTTAATACAAAACAACAAGAGCTTACATTTATACATAGTAAAGATAATACTCAACTTTCCAGAGGCAGGAGAGGCCGGAGAAGTCATCAAAATGTTGAATTAAATCCAAAATAACGAGAGAACACAGGGGAAAACACCGAGTAGTAGAGCTACACGAAAAGGAATAAAGAGGGCGCTACCGCCTTCATCAGATACACACTGGAAACGGAATAGGAGAGATGCCTTATGAGCGGCTCTCTTTTCATTCTCGTTTCAGATTCTTGTCACTATAACCCCTCGAAGCGTTAATACTGTTCGGGGTGAAGATAGCTATGTGACGTGTCAAGAATACGTCCTCTGATATTATGCGATATCCCTGTGAGATTATTTAGGGATATTCGCTCCAGGAGTTAGAATTCTGGATACCCTAAGGCAAAATTCTCTGGGAATATCACTGTAGTCAAATATACCCTAGGAAGCTACCTATTAGGAACTTCCATCAGGTCGACATTGCCTGAGCCCAAAAAATATATTTGAAGTTCTTATTTCAGAGATGGAAACTGGGTTTATGGTTTTAAATGATTGATAAATTTGGAGTTTGCTAAAGAGTGATGGAAATTGTTTAGAAGTTCTTAATTTTGGAATATATCCAGTAGGATGTTCTTAACTGTCTTATAAACTGTTTGAAGTTCGCAATTCTGGAATGAAAGCTGTCTGAAGTTTCCAATTGTGCGATGAAGTTTTCAATTCTAGGAGGGAAACTGCTTGAAGTTGTCAATTATGGTGCTAGAAACATTGTAAGTTTTGAATTTTGATATGGAGATTGTGACGGGCCAAGAGAAGGTTGTGACTCAAAGGCAGGATGAAAGCAACTGAGTAACTTTATTACAAAACACTCACTTTTATATACAAAGACTCCAGGCAAAAAGGGCTTACAAAACATAACAGGCAATTTCATGTTCAAACCGACACTGCACCGGTTAACAGTTAACGGTGAGAAAAATAGACATGTTATTTCAGATTCTTATTAGTGCGATGTGAGAGCAAAGATACAAGCATAATATATACACAAAATTAAATGTCGTTACTATGTACGATTGTGTGATACACGGTTGGTACATGGTCCCCCCCCCTAAAAATGACATACTGTACATGTTAGATAGGGTAGTAGCAAAACTGCGGCCGATAAGCGGCAGTGAGTGGCTGTAGAAGTTGTTAGTTGGGGAGCGAGCAAGTAGTGGATGATGGGTGGCTTTGTTGCCGCTCTGGCTTGTCACGGGGTAGGCGTATGTGTCCTTCGGCATTCATAGGCATGTCCTACGGCATTCATAGGCGTGTGTGTCCTACAGCATTCATAGGCGTGTGTGTCCTACGGCATTCATGTCAGCTTCGGTTGAAGTTGAATAGGTGTCCTCTTCGTCAGGAGTGGAGGTGTTGATGGATGTCTTAAAGGTCGGGAAGTGGCTGTCCATAAGGGCATCGGCTTTGGTCATCAAGTCCTTTATGGGTAAACTATCGACATCGGGTATGGCAGCGCATACAGGTTCGGGTAAACGGCGTATCCAAAGGGCATGAAGTAGGTTCACTTCATGAGGAAAGCCGTCCGCAGCAGGTTGCAGGCGAGTGATACTGGTCATTTCCCTGAGGGTGAGCGAAGCCCTTTGGTCCCCCAACGGTTGTTGAGAGAGCTGAGAAAGCCATGCTATTCGGGCGGCTGGCGACGGCGAGTACTACTGCAGAATATATGTTTTGAGGGCGTCATAGTAATGGTAGTAACGGTGAGGGGGGAGGGGGGAAGGCGGGAGGAGCGAGTCGCTCGCTCCGGGGTCACCAATGTGACGGGGCAAGAGAAGGTTGTGACTCAAAGGCAGAATGAAAGCAACTGAATAACTTTATTACAGAACACTTGCTTTTATATACAAAGACTCAAGGCAAAAAGGGCCTACAAAACATAACAGGCAATTTCACGTTCAAACCGACACCTCACCGGTTAACAGTTAACGGTGAGAAAAACAGACATGTTATTTCATGTTCTTATTAGTGCGATGTGAGAGCAAAGATACAAGCATAATCTATACACAAAATGAAATGTCGTTACTACGTACGATCGTGTGACACACGGTTGGTACAAGATGGTTTGATATCTCAATTCTAGGATAAAAACTCTTTGAAGTAGAGGGGCACTCAAGTAGAGCGCAGACCTCCTCCCTGGCATCTTATTTCTATACTTTTAGCTCGACCTTGACCTTTGACCTTAACATGTATTAATTGGTGCGGATTTTCATACACTAAAATATGAAACAAGTTTGAAGTCTGTGACAATGATGTCCACACTTATGGCTGATTACAAGAATTGGACATTTTGCTTAACCGTGACCTTGACCTTCCAAAATTGAATTATTTCCAGATTTTTACATAACGGTTAATCCTTACAAGTTTCCTTACTCTTGGATTAAAATTGTGGTCAGGAAGCTGTTCACAAATAAACACACAAGCACACAGATAAGGGTGAAAATATTACCTCCTTCCAACTTCGTTGGCGGAGGTAATGAGATGTGGACACTATTTGACGTTCTCAAAGTATCATCATCATTATCATTATTATTATTATTATTATTATTATTATCATTATTATTATTATTATTATTACTATTATTATTATTATTATTATTATTATTATTATTATTACTTGCTAAGCTACAACCCTAGCTGTAAAAGCTGGATGTTGTAAACCCAGGGGCTCCAACAGGGAAAATAGGCCAGTGAGTAAAGGAAACATGGAAAAATAAAATATTCCAAGAAGAGTAACAACATTGAAATAAATATCTATATAATCTATAAAAACTTTAACAAAACAAGCTGAAGAAAAATAAGATACAATAGTGTGCCAGAGTGTACCCTCAAGCAAGAGAACTCTAACCCAAGACGGTGGAAGACTATGGTACAGAGGCTCTGGCACTACCCAAGACTAGAGAACAATGGTTTGATTTTGGAGTGTCCGTCTCCCAGAGGAGATGCTTACTATAGCTAAAGAGTCTCTTCTACCCTTAACAAAAGAAAAGTGTCCACTGAACAATTACAGTGCAGTAACCCCTTGGGTGAAGAAGAATTGTTTTGTAATCTCAGTGTTGTCAGGTATATGAAGACAGAGGAGAATATGTAAAGAATAGTCCAGACTATTCAGTGTGTGTGTGTGTGTGTGTGTGTGTAGGCAAAAGGAGAAGGAACCGTAACCAGAGAGATGATCCAATGTAGTATTGTCTGGCTAGTCAAAAGACCCCATTCTCTAGCGGTAGTATCTCAACAGGTGGCTAGTGCCCTGGCCAACTTACTACCTGGAAAAATGTTGAAAGTAGTCAGTTCTGGTAGGAAACCTGAAGTCATTTCTTTGGTGTAGACTGTTTTATGTTCTCTTGTATATAAGATTTCAATTTGCATAAAATCATAAAATAGACATTAGTTTTATATTGAAAAATCTTGGAAAATTTAATTTTTACAAGGAGTTAAAAGAATTTGATAACATACATCATATGAATATAGATGCATTGGCTGATTTCTTAATAAGAGGAAATGATACAGTTTATATAATAGAAATTTAACTCATGACATTGAAAGATTATTATGATTTACATGCACTAAGAAATTTATTTTGGGATTGTACTTAAAATTAACTGCCAAATTTCAAAACTCAGTAAAGCAAAATCTTAGATTCAACTTCCATAGCTGAGCTTGCCTGCACCATACTCTTTCTTAGAATACTCTTTGTTAAGGAATTTTAGCTTCAGGTTAAAATGGCCAACCTCATAAGTCTTGCTTCAGTTTGCTGTGGCCGGCCTAATAAGTCTTGATTCAGATTGATGTAGCTCGCATAATAATTCTTGCTTCAGATTGGTGTGGCCCTTCTCATAATTCTTGCTTAGATTGGTGTGGCCCTTCTCATAATTCTTGCTTCAGACTGGTGTGGCCCATCTCATAATTCTTGCTTCTGATTGGTGTGGCCCATCTCATAATTCTTGCTTCAGATTCGTGTGGCCCATCTAATAATTCTTGATTCAGATTGGTGTGGCCCTTCTCATAATTCTTGCTTCAGACTGGTGTGGCCCATCTCATAATTCTTGCTTCAGATTGGTGTGGCCCATCTCATAATTCTTGCTTCAGATTGGTGTGGCCCTTCTCATAATTCTTGCTTCAGACTGGTGTGGCCCATCTCATAATTCTTGCTTCTGATTGGTGTGGCCCATCTCATAATTCTTGCTTTAGATTGGTGTGGCCCATCTCATAATTCTTGCTTCAGATTGGTGTGGCCCTTCTCATAATTCTTGCTTCAGACTGCTGTGGCCCATCTCATAATTCTTGCTTCTGATTGGTGTGGCTCATCTCATAATTCTTGCTTCAGATTGGTGTGGCCCTTCTCATAATTCTTGCTTCAGACTGGTGTGGCCCATTTCATAATTCTTGCTTCTGATTGTTGTGGCCCATCTCATAATTCTTGCTACAGATTGGTGTGGCCCATCTCATAATTCTTGCTTCAGATTGGTGTGGCCCTTCTCATAATTCTTGCTTCAGACTGGTGTGGCCCATCTCATAATTCTTGCTTCTGATTGGTGTGGCCCATCTCATAATTCTTGCTTCAGATTGGTGTGGCCCTTCTCATAATTCTTGCTTCAGACTGGTGTGGCCCATCTCATAATTCTTGCTTCTGATTGGTGTGACCCATCTCATAATTCTTGCTTCAGATTGGTGTGGCCCATCTCATAATTCTTGCTACAGATTGGTGTGGCCCATCTCATAATTCTTGCTTCAGATTGGTGTGGCCCATCTCATAATTCTTGCTTCAGATTGGTGTGGCCCTTCTCATAATTCTTGCTTCAGACTGGTGTGGCCCATCTCATAATTCTTGCTTCTGATTGGTGTGGCCCATCTCATAATTCTTGCTTCAGATTGGTGTGGTCCTTCTCATAATTCTTGCTTCAGAATGGTGTGGCCCATCTCATAATTCTTGCTTCTGATTGGTGTGGCCCATCTCATAATCCTTGCTTCAGATTGGTGTGGCCCATCTAATAATTCTTGATTCAGATTGGTGTGACTCATCTCATAATTCTTACTTCAGATTTGTGTGGCCGGTCTCATAAGTCTTGCTTCAGATTGCTGTTGCCCACCTCAATTCTTACTTCAGATTGATGTGAAACACTTCATAATTCTTACTTCAGGTTGCTATAGCACACCTCATAATTCGTGCTTCAGATTGATGTGGCCCATCTCATAATTCTTGCTTTAGATTGTTGTGGCCCACCTCATAATTTTTGCTTCGGATTGCTGTGACCCATCTCATAATTCTTGCCTTAGATTGCTGTGGCCCACCTCATAATTCTTACTTCAGATTGCAGTGGCCCACTCGTAATTCTTGCTTTAGATTGCTGTGCCCCACCTCATAATTCTTGCTTCGAATTGCTGTGGCCCACCTCATAATTCTTACTTCACATTGCCGTGGACCACATCATTAATTCTAACTTCATATTGCTGTAGCGCATCTCATAATTCTTGCTTCAGATTCCTGTGGCCCACCTCATAATTCTTGCTTAAGATTTCTGTAACCCACCTCATAATTTTTAGTTCAGAATGCTGTGGCCAACCTCATAATTCTTACTTCAGATTGCTTTAATCCACCTCATAATTCTTGCTCTGGATTGCTGTGATCCACCTCATAATTCTTGCTTTAGATTACTGTGGCCGATCTCATAATTCTTACTTTAGATTGCTGTGGCCCACCTCATAATTCTTACTTTAAATTTGTATGGCCCACTTCATAATTCTTGCTTTGGATTCCTGAGGTCCACCTCATAATTCTTTCTTTAGATTGTTGTTGCCCACCTCATAATTCTTGTTTCCGATTGCTGTAGCCCACCTCATAATTCTTGTTTCCGATTGCTGTAGCCCACCTCATAATTCTTGCCTTCAATTGCTATGGCCCACCTCATAATTCTTGCTTCAGATTGCTGTGGCCCTCCTCATAATTCTTACTTGAGATTGCTGTGACCCACCTCATAGTTCTAACTTTGGATTCTTGTTGCCCACCTCATAATTCTTGATTTAGGATGCTTTGGGCCACCTCAAAATACTTGCTTCAGATTGCTGTGACCCACCTCATTATTCTTGCTTCAGATTCCTGTGGCCCACCTCACAATTCTTGCATTAGATTGCTGTGGCCCACCTCATAATTCTTGCTTCAGATTGCTGTGGCCCACCTCACAATTCTTGCTTTAGATTGCTGTGGCCCACAACATAATTCTTACTTCGGATTGCTGTGGCCCACCTCATAATTCTTGCTTCAGATTGCTGTAGCCCACCTCACAATTCTTCCTTTGGATTCATGTGGCCCACCTAATAATTCTTGCTCTAGATTGCGGTGGCTTACCTCATATTTCTTGCTTAAGATTGTTGTGGCCTACCTCATAATTCTTGCTTCGGTTTCTTGTGGCTCACCTCATACGTCTCGCTTCAGATTGGTATGGCCCACCTCATAATTCTTGCTTCTAATTGGTGTGGCCCACCTCATAATTCTTGCTTTAGATTGCAGTGGCCCACCTCATAATTCTTGCTTCAGATTACTTTGGCCTACCTCAATTCTTACTTTACATTCTTCTGCCCCACCTCATAATTCTTGCTTTAGATTACTGTGGCCCATCTCATAATTCTTGCACTAGATTGTTATGGCCCACCTCATAATTTTTATTTCAAATTGCTTTGGCCACCTAATAATTCTTGCTACGGATCGCTGTGGCCCACCTAATAATACTTGCTCTAGATTGCGGTGGCTTACCTCATAATTCTTTTTTAAGATTGTTCTGGCCCACCTCATAATTCTTGCTTCGGTTTCTTGTGGCCCACCTCATACGTCTCGCTTTAGATTGGTATGGCCAACCTCATAATTCTTGCTTCTGATTGGTGTGGCCCACCTCATAATTCTTGCTTCAGATTGCTGTGGCCCACCTCATAATTCTTGCTTCAGATTACTTTGGCCTACCTCAATTCTTACTTTACATTCCTGTGCCCCACCTCATAATTCTTGCTTTAGATTACTATGGCCCATCTCATAATTCTTGCACTAGATTGTTATGACCCACCTCATAATTATTATTTCAAATTGCTTTGGCCACCTCATAATTCTTGCTACGGATCGCTGTGGCCCACCTCATAATTCTTGCTTCAGATTGGTGTGGCCCATCTCATAATTCTTGAATCAGATTGCTTTGGCCCATCTCATAATTCTGGCTTTAGATTGGTGTGACTCATCTCACAATTCTTGCCTTAGATTCATGTGGCCGACTCATTAGTCTTGCTTCAGATTGCTGTAGTCTGCATAACAATCCTTGCTTCAGATTTGTGTGGCCCATCTCATAATTCTTGCTTCAGATTGGTGTGGCCCATCTCATAATTCTTGCTTCAGATTCGTGTGGCCCATCCAATAATTCTTGCTTTAAATTGCTCTGGCCCAACTCATAATTCCTACTTCAGATTGGTATGGCCCACCTCATAATTCTTGCTTCAGATTGGTGTGGCCCATCTCATAATTCTTACTTCAGATTACTGTGGACCATATCATTATTTCTTACTTCAGATTTTTGTAGCACACCTCATAATTCTTGCTTTAGATTGCTGTGGCCCACCTCATAATTTTTGCTTCGGATTGCTGTGGCCCACCTCATAATCCTTACTTCTGATTGCAGTGGACCACATCATTAATTCTTACCTCAGATTTCTGTATCACACCTCATAATTCTTGCTTCGGAATCCTGTGGCCCACCTCATAATTCTTGCTTTAGATTGCTGTAGCCCACTTCATAATTTTTAGTTCAGAATGCTGTGGCCAACCTCATAATTCTTGCTTCAGATTGCTTTGATCCACTTCATAATTCTTGCTTCAGATTGCTGTGATCCACCTCATAATTCTTGCTTTAGATTCCTGTGGCCTATCTCATAAATCTTACTTTAGATTGCTGTGGCCCACCTCATAATTCTTGCTTTAGATTTCTATGGTCCACCTCTTAATACTTGTATCGGATTCCTGTTGTCCACCTTATAATTCTTGTTTTATATTGCTGTTGCCCACATCATAATTCTTGCTTCAGATTGCTGTGGCCCACCTCATAATTCTTACTTTAGCTTGCTGTGGCCCACATCATAATTTTGGCTTCAGATTGCTATGGCCCTCCTCATAATTCTTGCTTGAGATTTCTGTGACCAACCTCATAGTTCTTACTTTGGATTTTTGTGGCCCACTTCATAATTCTTTCTTCAGATTGCTGTGGTCCACAACATAATTTTTGGGCTCAAACCATGTCGTCCTGATGGAAGTTCCTAAGGTAGCTTCTAAAGGATATATTATATATCCTTTAGAAGCCACCTTCGGAACTTCCATCAGGAGGACATGGCGATCTCACCCAAAAATAGATTTTTCGCTTCGCTCAAAATCCATTTTTTGTTTCTGATTGCTGTGGCCCACCTCATAATCCTTGCCTCAGTTTGCTGTGGCCCACTTCATAATTCTTGCTTAGGATTTATGTGGCCAACATAATCATTCTTGCTCTAGATTGCCGTGGCTTACCTCATAATTCTCGCTTCTGTTTCTCATGGCCCACCTCATACGTCTCGCTTCAGATTACTGTGGCTCACTTCATAATTCTTGCTTCAGATTGGTATGGCCCACCTCATAATTCTTGCTTTAGATTGCTGTGGCCCACCTCATAATTTTTGCTCCAGATTTCTTTGCCCCACCTCAATTCTTACTTTACATTCCTGTGCCTAACCTCATAATTCTTGCTTTAGATTACTGTGGCCCATCTCATAATTCTTGCACTAGATTGTTATGGTCAACCTCATAATTCTTATTTCAAATTGCTTTGGCCACTCCATAATTCTTCCTACGTATCGCTGTGGCCCACCTCATAATTCTTGCTTCAGATTGGTGTGTCTCATCTCATAATTCTTGCCTCAGATTTGTGTGGCCAACCTCATAAGTCTTGCTTCAGATTGCTGTAGTCCGCATAACAATCCTTGCTTCAGATTGATGTGGCCCCTGTCATAATTCTTGCTTCAAATTGGTGTGGCCCATCTCATAATTCTTGATTCAGATTCGAATGTCCCATAAAATAATTTTGTTTCAGATTGGTTTGACTCATCTCATAATTCTTGCTTCAGATTCGTGTGGCCCATCTCATAATTCTTGCTTCAGATTGGTGTGACTAATTTCATAATTCTTGATTCAGATTTGTGTGGCCGGCCTCATAAGTCTTGCTTCAGATTGCTGTAGTCTGCATAACAATCCTGGCTTCAGATTGGTGTGTCCCATCTCATAATTCTTGCTTCAGATTGGTGTGGCCCATCTCATAATTCTTGCTTCAGATTGGTGTGCCCCATCTCATAATTCTTGCTTCAGATTCGTGTGGCCCATCCAATAATTCTTGCTTTAAATTGCTCTGGCCCAACTCATAATTCCTACTTCAGATTGGTATGGCCCACCTCATAATTCTTGCTTCAGATTGGTGTGGCCCATCTCATAATTCTTACTTCAGATTACTGTGGACCATATCATTATTTCTTACTTCAGATTTTTGTAGCACACCTCATAATTCTTGCTTTAGATTGCTGTGGCCCACCTCATAATTTTTGCTTCGGATTGCTGTGGCCCACCTCATAATCCTTACTTCAGATTGCAGTGGACCACATCATTAATTCTTACCTCAGATTTCTGTATCACACCTCATAATTCTTGCTTTGGAATCCTGTGGCCCACCTCATAATTCTTGCTTTAGATTGCTGTAGCCCACTTCATAATTTTTAGTTCAGAATGCTGTGGCCAACCTCATAATTCTTGCTTCAGATTGCTTTGATCCACTTCATAATTCTTGTTTCAGATTGCTGTGATCCACCTCATAATTCTTGCTTTAGATTCCTGTGGCCTCTTTCATAAATCTTACTTTAGATTGCTGTGGCCCACCTCATAATTCTTGCTTTAGATTTCTATGGTCCACCTCTTAATACTTGTTTCGGATTCCTGGGGTCCACCTTATAATTCTTGTTTTATATTGCTGTTGCCCACATCATAATTCTTGCTTCAGATTGCTGTGGCCCACCTCATAATTCTTGTTTTAGCTTGCTGTGGCCCACATCATAATTTTGGCTTCAGATTGCTATGGCCCTCCTCATAATTCTTGCTTGAGATTTCTGTGACCAACCTCATAGTTCTTACTTTGGATTCTTGTGGCCGGCCTCATAATTCTTGATTAAGGATGCTGTGGGCCACCACATCATTCTTGCTTCAGATTCCTGTGGCCCCCCTCATAATTCTTGTTTCAGATTGGTGTGGCCCACCTCATAATTCTTGCTTCAGATTGCTGTGGCCCACCTTATAATTCTTTCTTCAGATTTCTGTGGTCCACAACATAATTTTTGGGCTCAAGCCATGTCGTCCTGATGGAAGTTCCTAAGGTAGCTTCTAAAGGATATATTATATATCCTTTAGAAGCCACCTTCGGAACTTCCATCAGGACGACATGTCGATCTCACCCAAAAATAGATTTTTCGCTTCGCTCAAAATCCATTTTTTGTTTCTGATTGCTGTGGCCCACCTCATAATCCTTGCCTCAGTTTGCTGTGGCCCACTTCATAATTCTTGCTTAGGATTTATGTGGCCAACCTAATCATTCTTGCTCTAGATTGCCGTGGCTTACCTCATAATTCTCGCTTCTGTTTCTTATGGCCCACCTCATACGTCTCGCTTCAGATTACTGTGGCTCACTTCATAATTCTTGCTTCAGATTGGTATGGCCCACCTCATAATTCTTGCTTTAGATTGCTGTGGCCCACCTCATAATTTTTGCTCCAGATTTCTTTGCTCCACCTCAATTCTTACTTTACATTCCTGTGCCTAACCTCATAATTCTTGCTTTAGATTACTGTGGCCCATCTCATAATTCTTGCACTAGATTGTTATGGTCAACCTCATAATTCTTATTTCAAATTGCTTTGGCCACTCCATAATTCTTCCTACGTATCGCTGTGGCCCACCTCATAATTCTTGCTTCAGATTGGTGTGTCTCATCTCATAATTCTTGCCTCAGATTTGTGTGGCCAACCTCATAAGTCTTGCTTCAGATTGCTGTAGTCCGCATAACAATCCTTGCTTCAGATTGATGTGGCCCCTGTCATAATTCTTGCTTCAAATTGGTGTGGCCCATCTCATAATTCCTGATTCAGATTCGAATGGCTCATAAAATAATTTTGTTTAAGATTGGTGTGACTCATCTCATAATTCTTGCTTCAGATTTGTGTGGCCCATCTAATAATTCTTGCTTCAGATTGGTGTGACTAATTTCATAATTCTTGCTTCAGATTTGTGTGGCCGGCCTCATAAGTCTTGCCTCAGATTGCTGTAGTCTGCATAACAATCCTGGCTTCAGATTGGTGTGCCCCATCTCATAATTCTCTTCAGATTGGTGTGGCCCATCTCATAATTCTTGCTTCAGATTGGTGTGGCCCATCTAATAATTCTTGCTTTAGAGTGCTGTGGCCCACCTCATAATTCTTACTTCAGATTGCTATGGCCTACTTTATAATTCTTGCTTTAGATTGCTGTGGCCCATCTCATAAATCTTGCTGTAGAATGCTTTGGCCCACCTCATAATTCTCACTTCAGATTGCTGTGGACCATATCATTAATTCTTACTTCAGATTTTTGTAGCACACCTCATAATTCTTGCTTTAGATTGCTGTGGGCCACCTCATAATTCTTACTTCAGAATGCTCTGGCCCACCTCAAAATTCTTGCTTTAGATTGCTGTGGCCCACCTCATAATTCTTGCTTCAGATTGCTTTGATCCACCTCATAATTTTCGCTTCAGATTGCTGTGATCCACCTCATAATTCTTGCTCTAGATTGCTCTGGCCTATCTCATAATTTTGACTTTAGATTGATATGGCCCACCTCATAAATCTTGCCTTAGATTTCTATGGCCCACCTCAATTTTTGCTTCGGACTCCTGGAGTCCACCTCATAATTCTTGCTTTAGAATGCTGTTGCCTACCTCAAAATTCTTTTTCCAGATTGTTGTAGACCACCCCATGATTATTGCTTCGGATTCCCTGGCCCACATCATAATTCTTGTTGTAGATTGCTGTGGCCCACATCATAATTTTGGCTTCAGATTGCTTTGGCCCTCCTCATAATTCTTGCATGAGAGTGCCATGACCCACCTGATAGTTCTTACTTTGGATTCTTGTGGCCCACCTCATAATTCATGCTCCAGATTGCTGTGACCCACCTCATTATTCTTGCTTCAGATTCCTGTGGCCCACCTCATAATTCTTGCTTTAGATTGCTGTGGCCTACATCATATTTCTTGCGTCGAATTGCTCTGGCTCCCCTCATAATTCTTGCTTCGGATTGCTTTTGCCCACTTAATAATTCTTGCTTCGGATTGCTGTGGCCCGCATCATAATTCTTGCTTCAGTTCGCTCTGGCCCACTTCATAATTCTTGCTTCCGATTCATGTGGCCCATCTAATAATTCTTGCTCTAGATTGCCGTGGCTTACCTCATAATTTTTTATTAAGATTGTTTTTGCCTATCTCATAATTCTTGCTTCTGTTTCTTGTGGTCCACTTCATACATCCCGCTCTAGATTGGTGTGGCCCACCTCATAATTCTTGCTTCAGATTGGTGTGGCCCACCTCATAATTCTTGCTTTAGATTGCTGTGGCCCACCTCATAATTCTTACTTCAGATTACTTTGGCCCACCATAATTCTCACTTCACATTGGTGTGCCCCACCCCATAATTCTTGCTTTAGATTACTGTGGCCCATCTCATAATTCTTGCACTAGATTGTTATCACCCACCTCATTATTCTTACTTGAAATTGCTTTGGCCACCTCACAATTCTTGCTTCGGATCGCTCTGGTCCACCTCATGATTCTTGCTTCAGATTGCTGTGATCCACCTCATCATTCTTGCTTTAGACTGCTGTGGCCCATCTCCTAATTCTTATTTTAGATTGCTGTATCCCACTTCATAATTCTTGCTTTAGATTGCTTTGGCCACCTCATAATTCTTGCTTCGGAATACTGTTTTCCACCTCATGATTCTTGGTTTAGATTGCTGTTACCCACCCATGATTATTGTTTCAGATTGCTGTGACCCACCCCATAATTCTTGTTTCAGACTGCTGTGGCCCACATCATAATTCTTGATTAAGAATGCTGTGGCCCACCTTATGTTTCTTGCTTCAGATTTCTGTACCCAACCTTGTAATTCTTGCTTCACATTGGTGCGTCCCAAATCATAATTCTTGCTTCAGATTAATGTGACCTACCTCATAATTCTTATTTCAGATTGCTATAGTGTACCTCATAATTCTTGCTTTAGATTGCTGTGGCCACCTATTATTCTTGCTTCAGATTTCTGTGGCCCAACATATAATTTTTGCCTTAGATTGCTGTGCCCCAATTCATATTACTTGCTTCAGATTGCTCTGGCCCACCTCATAATTCTTGCTTCAGATTGCTGTAGGCTACTTCATAATTCTTATTCCAGATTGTTGTAGCACACCACATAATTCTTACTTCAGATTGTTGTGGCACACCTCATAATCCTTGCTTCAGATTTCTGTGGCCCACCTTATAATTCTTGCTTCATATTGCTGTAGCATACCTCATAATTCTTGCTTTAGATTACTGTTGCCCACTCCATGATTCTTGTTTCAGATTACTGTGACCCACCCTATAATTCTCGCTTTAGACTGCCTTGTCCCGCATCATAATTCTCGCTTAAAGTTGCAGTGGCCCACCTCATGATTCTTGCTTCAGATTCCTGTACCCCACCTCATAATTCTTGCTTCAGATTGGTGTGTCCCAAATCATAATTCTTGCTTCAGATTGATGTGACTTACCTCATAATTCTTATTTCAGATTACTATTGCGTACCTCATCATTATTCCTTTAGATTGCTCTGCCCACCTCAAAATTCTTGCTTCAGATTGCTGCAGCCCACCTCATAGTTCTTGATTCAGATTGCTGTGGGCTATCTCGTAATTCTCATTTCAGATTGTTGTAGCACACCTCATAATTCTTACTTCAGATTGCTGTGGCCCACCTCATAATTTTTGCTTCAGATTGTTGTGGCGCACCTCATAATTCTTACTTCAGATTGCTTGGGCTCACCTCATGACTCTTGTATAAGATTGCTTTGGCCCACCTCATAATTCTTGCTTCGGATTCCTGTGGATCCCCACATATTTCTTACTTCAGATTGCTTTAGACAACTTCATGATTCTTGCTTCAGATTTCTGTGGCCCACCTCATAATTCTGGCTTCAGATTGCTGTAACACACTTCATAATTCTGGCTCCGGATTCCTGTGGCTCACATCATAATTCTTGTTTTAGATTGTTGTGGCCCACCCCATAATTCTTCCTTTAGATTGCTGTGGCCCACTTCATAATTCTTTCTTCAGATTACTGTGGCCCACCTCATATTTATCACTTCAGATTCCTGTGGCCCACCTCAAAATTCTTGCTTTAGATTGATGTGACCAACTTCATAACTCTTGCATCAGATTGCTGTGGCCCACCTCATAATTCTTGCTTCGGATTCTTGTGTCCCACATCATAATTTTTTCTTTAGTTTGCTGAGACCCACCTCATAATTCATGTTTCAGATTGCTGTGGCCCAGCTCATAATTCTTGCTTCGGATTCCTGTGGCCCATTTCATAATTCTTGCTCTAGATTACTGTGCCCCACCTCATAATTCTTGCTTCAGATTGATGTGGTTCACCTTATAATTTTTTCTCTAGAATCCTCTGGCCAACCTCACAATACTTACTTCAGATTGCTGTGGCCCACCTCATAATTTTTTTCTTCAGATTGCTGTGGACCACTGCATAATTCGTCCTTCAGGTTGTTGTGACCCACATCATAATTATTACTTCAGATTGATGTAGCACACCTCATAATTCCTGCTTCAGATTGCTGTAGCATACCTTATAATTGTTACTTCAGATTGCTTTAGTCCACCTCATAATTCTTGCTTTAGATTGACGTGGCCCATCTCATAATTCTTGCTTCAGATTGCTGTTGCCCACCTCATAATTCTTGCTTCAGATTGCTGTGACCCTCCTCATGATTCTTGCTTCAGATTGCTGTGGCCCATCTCATAATTCTTACTTTAGACTGCTGTAACCTGCCTCATAACTCTTGTTTTAGATTGCTTTGTCCCACCTCATAATTCTTGCTTCAGATTACTCTGGCCCACCTCATAATTCTTGCTTTAGATCCCTGTGGCCCACCTCAAAACTCTTGCTTTAGATTGATGTGACCCACATCAGTTCTTGCTTCAGATTGATGTGGCCCACATAATTCTTGCTTCGAATTCCTGTGGCCCACTCCATAATTCTTGCTTTAGATTGCTGAGGCCCACCTTATAATTCATGCTTCAGATTGCTGTGGCCCAGCTCATAATTCTTGCTTCGGATTCCTATGGCCCATCTCATAATTCTTGCTCTAGATTACTCATCCCCACCTCATAATTCTCGCTTCAGATAGCTGTGGCTCACTTTATGATATTTCCTCAAGAATCCTATTGTCAACTTCATGATTCCTACTTCAGATTGCTCTGGCCAACCTCAAAATCTTTTGCTTCTGATTCCTGAGGCCCACCTCATAATTCTTGCTTTAGATTGCTGTGGCCCACCTCGTAATTTTTGCTTCAGATTTCTTGTACCCCACCTCATAATTCTTGCTTCAGATTGCTGTGGACCACCGCATAATTCGTCCTTCAGGTTACTGCGACCCACAACATAATTCTTAATTCAGATTTCTGAAGCACACCTCATAATTCTTGCTTTTCAGATGGCTGCAGCACACCTTATAATTATTGCTTCAGATTGCTTTGGTTCACCTCATAATTCTTGCTTAAGATTACTGTGGCCCATCTTACTTCAGAATATGTTGGCCCACCACAATTATTATTTCACATTGCTGTGCCCCGCCTCATAATTCTTGCTTAAGATTAATGTGGCCCGTCTCATAATTCTTGCATTAGATTGTTTTGGCGTACCTCATAATTCTTACTTCAATTTGCTTTGGCCATCTCATAATTCTTGCTTCAGATTGCTGTTGCCCACCTCATAATTCCTGCTCCAGATTGCTGTAAACCACCTCATAATTCTTGTTTTAGATTGTTCTGGCCCACCTCATGATTCTTTCTTCAGATTACTGTGGCTTACCTCAAAATTCTTGCTTTAAATTGATTTTACCCACCCCATAATTCTTGCTTCAGATTGCTGTGGCCCACCTCATAATTCTTGCTTCAGATTCCTGTGGCCCACTTCATAATTCTTGCTTTAGATTGATGAGGCCCACCTCATAATTCATGTTTCTGATTGCTTTGGCCCAGCTCATAATTCTTGCTTTAGATTACTGTGCCCCACCTCATAAGTCTTGCTTCAGATTGCTGTGGCTCACCTTATAATTTTCCCTCTAGATTCCTCTGGCCAACCCCATAACGCTTGCTTCAGATTGCTTAGGCCCACCTCATAATTCTTGCTGTAGATTGCTGTGGCCCTTCTCATAATTCTTGCTTTATATTGTTGTGGCCCACCCCATAATTATTACTTTAAATTGCCTTGGCCCACCTCATAATTTTTGCTTTGGATTGCTGTGACTCACCTCATAAGACTTGCTTTGGTTTCTTTTGGACTACCTCATACGCCTCGCTTCAGATTGCTGTGGCCCATGTCATAATTCTTGATACAGATTGCTGTGGTTCACCTCATAATTTTTGCTTTAGATTGGTGTGGCCCACCTCATAATTCTTGCTTTAGATTGCTGTGGCCCTCATCATAATTCTTACTTCAGAATATGTTGGCCCACCACAATTATTATTTCACATTGCTGTGCCCCGCCTCATAATTCTTGCTTAAGATTAATGTGGCCCGTCTCATAATTCTTGCATTAGATTGTTTTGGCGTACCTCATAATTCTTACTTCAATTTGCTTTGGCCATCTCATAATTCTTGCTTCGGATTGCTGTGGCCACCTCATAATTCTTTTTTCAGATTGCTGTGATCCACCTTATCATTTTTGCTTTAGGTTGCTGTGGCAAATCTCATAATTCTTGCTTTAGATAGCTGTGGCCCACCTCATATTTCTAGCTTCAGATTAATGTTTTCCACATCATAATTCATGCTTTACATTGCTGTTGCCTACCCTATGATTCTTGTTTCAGATTGCTGTGACCAACCCCATAATTACTGCTTCAGATTACTGTGGCCCACATCACAATTCTTGCTTACGATTGCTGTGGCCACCTCATGATTCTTGCTTCAGATTGCTTTCGCTCACCTTATAAGTTTTCCTGTAGATTCCTTTGGCCCACCTAATAATTCTTTCTTCATATTGCTGTGATCCACCTCATCATTTTTGCTTTAGGTTGCTGTGGCCCAGCTCATAATTTCTGTTTCGGAATCCTGTGGCCCATCTCACAATCCTTGCTTTAGATTGCTGTGCCCAACTTCATAATTCTTGCTTCAGATTGCTTTCGCTCATCTTATAAGTTTTCCTCTAGATTCCTCTGGCCCACCTCTTAATCTTTTTTTCAGATTGCTGTGATCCACTTCATCATTCTTGCTCTAGGTTGCTGTGACCAATCTCATAATTCTCACTTTAGATTGCTGTATCCCACCTCATAGTTCCTGCTTCAGATTGCTGTGACCCTCCGTATAATTCTTGCTTTAGATTGCTGTGGCCCATCTCATAATTCTTACTTTAGATTGCTATTCCCTGCCTCATAATTCTTGTTTTAGATTGCTGTGGCCCACCTCATAATTCTTGCTTCAGATTACTGTGGCCCACCTCATAATTCTCGCTTCAGATTCCTGTGGCCCACCTAAAAAATCTTGCTTTAGATTGATGTGACCCACGTCATAATTCTTGCTTCAGATTGCTGTGGCCCACCTCACAATTATTGGTTTGGATTCCTGTGGCCCACTTCATAATTCTTGCTTTAGATAGCTGAGGCCCACCTCATAATTCATGCTTCAGACTACTGTGGCCCAGCTCATAATTCTTGCTTCCGATTCCTGTGACCCATCTCATAATTCTTGCTTCAGATTGCTTTCGCTCACTTTATAAGTTTTCCTCTAGATTCCTTTGGCCCACATCATAATTCTTTCTTCATATTGCTGTGATCCACCTCATCATTCTTGCTTCAGGTTGCTGTGGCCAATTTCATAAATTTTACTTTAGATTACTGTATCCCACCTCATAATTCTTGCTTTAGATTGCTGTGGCCCACCTCATAATTCTTCCTTTAGATTGCTGTGGCCCACTTCATAATTCTTTCTTCAGATTACTGTGGCCCACCTCATATTTATCGCTTCAGATTCCTGTGGCCCACCTCAAAATTCTTGCTTTAGATTGATGTGACCAACTTCATAACTCTTGCATCAGATTGCTGTGGCCCACCTCATAATTCTTGCTTCGGATTCTTGTGTCCCACATCATAATTTTTTCTTTAGTTTGCTGAGACCCACCTCATAATTCATGTTTCAGATTGCTGTGGCCCAGCTCATAATTCTTGCTTCGGATTCCTGTGGCCCATTTCATAATTCTTGCTCTAGATTACTGTGCCCCACCTCATAATTCTTGCTTCAGATTGATGTGGTTCACCTTATAATTTTTTCTCTAGAATCCTCTGGCCAACCTCACAATACTTACTTCAGATTGCTGTGGCCCACCTCATAATTTTTTTCTTCAGATTGCTGTGGACCACTGCATAATTCGTCCTTCAGGTTGCTGTGACCCACATCATAATTATTACTTCAGATTGATGTAGCACACCTCATAATTCCTGCTTCAGATTGCTGTAGCATACCTTATAATTGTTACTTCAGATTGCTTTAGTCCACCTCGTAATTCTTGCTTTAGATTGACGTGGCCCATCTCATAATTCTTGCTTCAGATTGCTGTTGCCCACCTCATAATTCTTGCTTCAGATTGCTGTGACCCTCCTCATGATTCTTGCTTCAGATTGCTGTGGCCCATCTCATAATTCTTACTTTAGACTGCTGTAACCTGCCTCATAACTCTTGTTTTAGATTGCTTTGTCCCACCTCATAATTCTTGCTTCAGATTACTCTGGCCCACCTCATAATTCTTGCTTTAGATCCCTGTGGCCCACCTCAAAACTCTTGCTTTAGATTGATGTGACCCACATCAGTTCTTGCTTCAGATTGATGTGGCCCACATAATTCTTGCTTCGAATTCCTGTGGCCCACTCCATAATTCCTGCTTTAGATTGCTGAGGCCCACCTTATAATTCATGCTTCAGATTGCTGTGGCCCAGCTCATAATTCTTGCTTCGGATTCCTATGGCCCATCTCATAATTCTTGCTCTAGATTACTCATCCCCACCTCATAATTCTCGCTTCAGATAGCTGTGGCTCACTTTATGATATTTCCTCAAGAATCCTATTGTCAACTTCATGATTCCTACTTCAGATTGCTCTGGCCAACCTCAAAATCTTTTGCTTCTGATTCCTGAGGCCCACCTCATAATTCTTGCTTTAGATTGCTGTGGCCCACCTCGTAATTTTTGCTTCAGATTTCTTGTACCCCACCTCATAATTCTTGCTTCAGATTGCTGTGGACCACCGCATAATTCGTCCTTCAGGTTACTGCGACCCACAACATAATTCTTAATTCAGATTTCTGAAGCACACCTCATAATTCTTGCTTTTCAGATGGCTGCAGCACACCTTATAATTATTGCTTCAGATTGCTTTGGTTCACCTCATAATTCTTGCTTAAGATTACTGTGGCCCATCTAATAATTCTTGCTTCAGATTGCTGTTGCCCACCTCATAATTCCTGCTCCAGATTGCTGTAAACCACCTCATAATTCTTGTTTTAGATTGTTCTGGCCCACCTCATGATTCTTTCTTCAGATTACTGTGGCTTACCTCAAAATTCTTGCTTTAAATTGATTTTACCCACCCCATAATTCTTGCTTCAGATTGCTGTGGCCCACCTCATAATTCTTGCTTCAGATTCCTGTGGCCCACTTCATAATTCTTGCTTTAGATTGATGAGGCCCACCTCATAATTCATGTTTCTGATTGCTTTGGCCCAGCTCATAATTCTTGCTTTAGATTACTGTGCCCCACCTCATAAGTCTTGCTTCAGATTGCTGTGGCTCACCTTATAATTTTCCCTCTAGATTCCTCTGGCCAACCCCATAACGCTTGCTTCAGATTGCTTAGGCCCACCTCATAATTCTTGCTGTAGATTGCTGTGGCCCTTCTCATAATTCTTGCTTTATATTGTTGTGGCCCACCCCATAATTATTACTTTAAATTGCCTTGGCCCACCTCATAATTTTTGCTTTGGATTGCTGTGACTCACCTCATAAGACTTGCTTTGGTTTCTTTTGGACTACCTCATACGCCTCGCTTCAGATTGCTGTGGCCCATGTCATAATTCTTGATACAGATTGCTGTGGTTCACCTCATAATTTTTGCTTTAGATTGGTGTGGCCCACCTCATAATTCTTGCTTTAGATTGCTGTGGCCCTCATCATAATTCTTACTTCAGAATATGTTGGCCCACCACAATTATTATTTCACATTGCTGTGCCCCGCCTCATAATTCTTGCTTAAGATTAATGTGGCCCGTCTCATAATTCTTGCATTAGATTGTTTTGGCGTACCTCATAATTCTTACTTCAATTTGCTTTGGCCATCTCATAATTCTTGCTTCGGATTGCTGTGGCCACCTCATAATTCTTTTTTCAGATTGCTGTGATCCACCTTATCATTTTTGCTTTAGGTTGCTGTGGCAAATCTCATAATTCTTGCTTTAGATAGCTGTGGCCCACCTCATATTTCTAGCTTCAGATTAATGTTTTCCACATCATAATTCATGCTTTACATTGCTGTTGCCTACCCTATGATTCTTGTTTCAGATTGCTGTGACCAACCCCATAATTACTGCTTCAGATTACTGTGGCCCACATCACAATTCTTGCTTACGATTGCTGTGGCCACCTCATGATTCTTGCTTCAGATTGCTTTCGCTCACCTTATAAGTTTTCCTGTAGATTCCTTTGGCCCACCTCATAATTCTTTCTTCATATTGCTGTGATCCACCTCATCATTTTTGCTTTAGGTTGCTGTGGCCCAGCTCATAATTTCTGTTTCGGAATCCTGTGGCCCATCTCACAATCCTTGCTTTAGATTGCTGTGCCCAACTTCATAATTCTTGCTTCAGATTGCTTTCGCTCATCTTATAAGTTTTCCTCTAGATTCCTCTGGCCCACCTCTTAATCTTTTTTTCAGATTGCTGTGATCCACTTCATCATTCTTGCTCTAGGTTGCTGTGACCAATCTCATAATTCTCACTTTAGATTGCTGTATCCCACCTCATAGTTCCTGCTTCAGATTGCTGTGACCCTCCGTATAATTCTTGCTTTAGATTGCTGTGGCCCATCTCATAATTCTTACTTTAGATTGCTATTCCCTGCCTCATAATTCTTGTTTTAGATTGCTGTGGCCCACCTCATAATTCTTGCTTCAGATTACTGTGGCCCACCTCATAATTCTCGCTTCAGATTCCTGTGGCCCACCTAAAAAATCTTGCTTTAGATTGATGTGACCCACGTCATAATTCTTGCTTCAGATTGCTGTGGCCCACCTCACAATTATTGGTTTGGATTCCTGTGGCCCACTTCATAATTCTTGCTTTAGATAGCTGAGGCCCACCTCATAATTCATGCTTCAGACTACTGTGGCCCAGCTCATAATTCTTGCTTCCGATTCCTGTGACCCATCTCATAATTCTTGCTTCAGATTGCTTTCGCTCACTTTATAAGTTTTCCTCTAGATTCCTTTGGCCCACATCATAATTCTTTCTTCATATTGCTGTGATCCACCTCATCATTCTTGCTTCAGGTTGCTGTGGCCAATTTCATAAATTTTACTTTAGATTACTGTATCCCACCTCATAATTCTTGCTTTAGATTGCTGTGGCCCACCTCATAATTCTTGCTTTAGATTGCTGTGGCCCACCTCATAATTCTTGTTTCAGATTCCTGTTTTCCACCTCATAATTCTTACTTTAGATTGCTGTTGCCCACCTCATGAATCTTGTTTCAGATTGCTGTGACCTACCCCATAATTATTGCTTCAGATTGCCGTGGCCCACATCATAATTCTTGCTTACGATTGCTGTGGCCACCTCATGATTCTTGCTTCAGATTGCTGTACCCCACCTTATAATTTTTGCTTAAGATTGATGTGTCCCAAATCATAATTCTTGCTTCAGATTGATGTGGCCTACCTCATAATTCTTATTTCAGTTTGCTGTAGCGTACCTCATACTTCTTGCTTTAGATTGCTGTGGCCCACCACATAATTCTTGCTTCGGAATCCTATGGCCCACTTCATAATTCTTGCTTTTGATTGCTGAGGCCCACCTCATAATTCATGCTTCAGACTGCTGTGGCCCAGCTCATAATTTTTCTTTCGGGATCCTGTGTCCCATCTCACAATTCTTGTTTTAGATTGCTGTACCCCACCTCATAATTCTTGCTTCAGATTGCTTTCGCTCACCTTATAAGTTTTCCTCTAGATTCCTCTGGCCCACCTCACGATTCTATCTTCATATTGCTGTGATTCACCTCAATATTCTTGCTTTAGGTTGCTGTGGCCAATCTCATAATTCTTACTTTAGATTGCTGTATCCCACCTCATAATTCTTGCTTTAGATTGCTGAGGCCCATTCTATGATTCTTGCTTCGGATTACTGTTTTCCACCTCATAATTCTTGCTATATATTGCTGTTGCCCACCCCATGATTCTTGATTCAGATTGCTGTGACCCACCCCATAATTATTGCTTTAGATTGCTCTGGCCCGCATCATAATTCCTGCTTAAGATTGCGGTGCCCACCTGATGATTCTTACTACAGATTGCTGTACCCCACCTCATAATTCTCGCAAATCAAAATTCTTGCTTCAGATTGATGTGACCTACCTCATAATTCTTTTCTCAGATTGAGGTAGTACCTCTTACTTCTTGCTTTAGATTGCTGCGGCCCACCTATAATTCTTGCTTCAGATTGCTATGGGCTACCACACAATTTTTGCCTTAGATTGCTGTGCCCCAACTCATATTTCTTACTTCGGATTTCTGTAGCCCACCTCATAATTCTTGCTTCAGATTGCTGTGGCCCACCTCATAATTCTTGCTTTAGATTACTGTGGGCTACATCATAATTCTTACTTTAGATTGTTGTAGCACACCTCATAATTCTTACTTCAGATTGCTGTGGCCCACCTAATTCTTGCTTTAGATTGATGTGGCACACCTCATAATTCTTGCTTCGGATTCCTGCGGCCCACCTCATAATTCTTACTTAAGATTGCTTTTGACAACCTCATAATTCTCGCTTCACATTTCTCTGGCCCACCTCTTAATTCTTGCTCCAGATTGCTGTAGCACACCATATAATTCGTGCTCCATATTCTTGAGGCCCACCTCATAATTCTTGCAATAGATTGCTGTGGCCCACATCTTAATTCTTGCTTTAGAGTGCTGTATCCCACCTCATAATTCTTGCTTCAGATTGCTGTGGCCCACCGCATAATTCTTCCTTTAGGTTGCTTTGACCCACATCATAATTCCTTCTTGAGATTGCTCTAGCACACATAATTCTAGCTTCAGATTGCTGTGACCTTCCTTATAATTCTTGCTTTAGATTGCTGAGGCCCATCTCATAATTCTTACTTTAGATTGCTGTAACCCACCTCATAATTCTTGTTTTAGATTGCTGTGGCCCACCTCATAATTCTTGCTTCAAATTATTGTGGCCCACCTCATAATTCTCGCTTCAAAATACTGTGGCCCACCTCAAAATTCTTGCTTTAGATTAATGAGAACCACCTCATAATCCTTGCTTCAAATTGCTTTGGCCCACCTCATAATTCTTGCTTTAGATTAATGTGCCCCACCTCATAATTCTTTCTTCAGATTTCTGTGAACCACCGCATAATTCTTCCTTCAGGTTGCTGTGACCCACATCATAATTCCGACTTCAGATTGCTGTAGCACACCTCTTGAATCTAACTTGAGATTGCTGTCGGACACCTTATAATTCTTGCTTCAGATTACTATGGCCCACCTCCTAATTCTCGCTTCAGATTCCTGTGGTCCACTTCATAATTATTGCTTTAGATTGCTGAGGCCTAACTCATAATTCATGCTCCAGACTGCTGTGACCCAGCTCATAATTATTGCTTCGGATTCCTGTTGCCCATCTCACAATTCTTGCTTTAGATTACAGTGCCCCACCTCATAATTCTTGCTTCAAATTGGTTTGGCTCACTTTATAAGTTTTCCTCTAGATCCCTATGGGCCACATCATAATTCTTGCTTCAGATTGCTGTGGCCCACCTCATAATTCTTGCTGTAGATTACTGTGGCTCAACTCATAATTCTTGCTTTATATTGTTGTGGCCCACCCCATAATTATTACTTCAAAATGGCCTTGCCCACCTCATAATTCTAGCTTTGGATTGCTGTGACACACTTCATAATTATTGATTAAATTACTGTGGCCCACATCATAATTCTTGCTTTAGATTGCTATGGCCCATTTCATAATTCTTGCTTCAGATTGCTGTGGCCCACCTCATAATTCTTGCTTCAGATTGCTTTGGCCCACCTCATAATTCCTGCTTTATATTGCTTTGGCCCACTTCATAATTCTTGTTTCAGATTGCTGCGGCACACCTCATAATTCTAATCCAGAATGCTGTAGCTCAGTTCGTAATTATTGTTTGAGATTATTTTGGCACATCTCATAATTCATGCTTCAAATTGCTCTAGGTCACCTCATAATTCCTACTTCAGATTCCCTTGGTCCACCTCATAATTCTTACTTCAGATTGGTCTATCCCATCTCATAATTCTTGCCTGCAATTTCTTTGTCCCTCCTCATAATACTTGGTTCAGATTGCTTTGGCCGTCTTCATAATTCTTGGTTCAGATTGCTGTAGCCCACTTCATAATTCTTGCTTCAGATTGCATTAGCCCACTCAATAATTCTTGCTACAGATTCTTTTGGCCCGCCTCATAATTCTTGCTTCAGATTGGTGTAGCTCACCTCATAATTCTTGCTTGATATTGCATTGGCCTATATCATAATTCTTACTTCAGATTACTTTAGCCCATTTCATCATTCTCTCTTCAGATTGCTGTAGCCCACCTCATAATACTTGCTTCAAATTGCTTAGGTCACCTAACAATTCTTGCTTCATATTGCTTAGGTCACCTCATAATTCTTTCTGTAGATTGCTGTGGCCCATCTCATAATTCATGCTTTATATTGTTGTGGCCCACCCCATAATTATTACTTCAAATTGCCTTGGCTCACCTCATAATTCTTGCTTTGGATTGCTGTGACTCTCCTCATAATTCTTGCTTGAATTGTTGTGGCCCACCTCAATTGCTATGGCCCACAGCATAATTCTTGCTTCAGATTGCTGTGGCCCACCTCATAATTCTTGCTTCAGATTGCTCTGGTCCACCTCATAATTCTGTCTTAGATTGCTGTGGCTCACTTCATAATTCTTGTTTCAGATTGCTCTGGCCCGCATCATAATGTTTCCTTCAGATTGCCTTTGGTCTACCTCATAATTCTTATTTCAGATTGCTGTAGCACACCTCCTAATTCTTGCTTCAGATTGCTGTAGCTCACTTCATAATTCTTGCTTGAGATTGTTTTGGCCCACCTCATAATTCTTTCTTCAGATTGCTGTAGCCCACTTATTTCTTGCCACAGATTCCTCTGGCCTGCCTCATAATTCTTGCTTCAGATTGGTGTAGCTTACCTCATAATTCTTGCTTCAGATTGGTGTAGCTTACCTCATAATTCTTGCTTCAGATTGCATTGACCTACCTCATAATTCTTATTTCAGATTGCTGTAGCCCATTTCATAATTCTTGCTTCAGATTTCTGTAGCCCACTTCATAATACTCGCTTCAAATTGCTTAGGTCACCTCATAATTCTTGCTTCAGATTGCTCTAGCCCATCTCCTAATTCTTGCTTCAGATTGATTTGGCCCACCTAATAATTCTTGCTTTATATCGCTGAAGCAAACCTCATAATTCTTGATTCAGATTGCTTTGACCCACTTCATAATTCTTACTCTAGATTGCTGTAGCTCACTTCATAATTATTGCTTGAGGTTGTTTTGGCCCATCTCATAATTTATGCTTCAAATTGCTCTAGCTCACCTCATAGTTCCTTGTTCAGATTCTCTTGGTCCACCTCATAATTCCTACTTCAAATTGCTCTATCCTATCTCAATTCTTGCTTGAGATTTCTTTGTCCCACCTCATAATATTTGCTTCAGATTGCTTTGGATCGCTTCATAACTCTTGGTTCAGATTGCTGTAGCCCACTTCATAATTCTTGCTTCAGATTGCAGTAGCCCACTTAATAATTCTTGCTACAGATTCTTCTGGCCCGCCTCATAATTTTTTGCTTCATATTGGTGTAGTTCACCTCATAATTCTTGCTTTTGATCGCATTGGCCTACCTCATAATTCTTACTTCAGATTGTTGTAGCCCATTTAATAATTCTCTCTTCAGATTGGTGTAGCCCACTTACTTGCTTCAAATTGCTTAGGTCGCCTCAAAATTCTTGCTTCATATTGCTTAGGTTGCCTCATAATTCTTGCTGTAGATTGCTTAGGTCGCCTGATAATTCTTGCTGTAGATTGCTGTAGCCAATCTCATAATTCTTGCTTTATATTGTTGTGGCCCACCCCATAATTATTACTTCAAATTGCCTTGGCCCACTTCATAATTCTTGCTTTGGATTGCTGTGACTCCCCTCATAATTTTTGCTTAAATTGTTGTATCCCACCTCATAATTCTTGCTCTAGATTGCTATGGCCCGCAGCATAATTCTTGCTTTAGATTGCTGTGGCCCATCTCATAATTCTTGCTTCAGATTGCTTTGGCCCACCTCATAATTCTGGCTTTAGTTTGCTGTGGCCCACTTCATTTTTCTTGTTTCAGATTGCTGTGGCCCACATCATAATGCTTCCTTCAGATTACCTTTGTTCTACCTAATAATTCTTATTTTAGATTGCTGTGGCCAACCTCATAATTCTTGCTTCAGATTGCTGTAGCTCACTTCATAATTCTTGCTTGAGATTGTTTTGGCCCACCTCATAATTCATGCTTCTATTTGCTCTAGCTCACCTCATAATTTTTGCTTCAGATTCCCTTGGTCCACCTCATAATTCTTACTTCAGATTGCTCTATCCCATCTCATAATTCTTGCTTGAGATTTCTTTGTCCCAGCACATAATACTTGCTTCAGATTGCTTTGGCCAGCTTCATAATTCTTGGTTCAGATTGCTGTAGCCCACTTCATAATTCTTTCTTCAAATTGCAGTAGCCCACTTAATAATTCTTGCTACAGATTCCTCTGGCGCTCCTCATAATTCTTACTTCTGATTGGTGTAGCTTACCTCATAATTCTTGCTTGATATTGCATTGGCCTACCTCATAATTCTTACTTCAGATTGCTGCAGCCCATTTCATAATTCTTGATTCAGATTGCTGTAGCCAACCTCATAATACTCGCTTCAAATTGCTTAGGTCGCCTCATAATTCTTGCTTCAGATTGCTTTAGCCCACCTCATAATTCTTGCTTTAGAATTGTTTGGCCCACCTCATAATTCATTCTTTAGATAGCTGTAGAACATTTCATAATTCTTGCTTCAGATTGCGTTGCCCCACCTCATAATTCTTGCTTCAGATCTCTGAACCCCACCTCATAATTCTTGATTCAGATTGCTTTGACCCACCTCATAATTCTTGCTTCTGATTGGTTTGGTTCACCTCATAATTTTTGCTTCAGATGTAGCCCACCTCATAATTCTTGCTTCCGTTTGCTTTAACCCACTTCATAATTCTTGTTACATTGACATCTTGCTCATGTAAGATCATGGAGAAAATGGTCAATGCAAGACATGTGGTACCTGAAAAAGAAGGGTATTTTATCACCTATCCAATGTGGAATTAGAAAAATGCACTCAACGACTGATGTGTTGATCCGACTAGAGTCCCCTATTTGTGAAGCCTTCGGTTTTTTTTTTTTTTTTTTTTTTACCTTAAAAAGGCATGGAGATATGGTATAGTTTAAACCATTCATAATTTGGGATTATGAGGAGTGCTACCATTGTTCATTCAATCATTTATTTTAGATGGAATCTCTATAAAAGAGGAAATATTAGGAAGAAAGAGTTTCCCAGGGTAGAATGCTAAGTGTATACTTTTTTTTTTTTTTTTTTTTTGCATTGGCCATTAATGAGATATCATGTCATTTCATAAGATATTTTTTCAACACTATTTGATGAAGATCTCTCCATATCATTTGCTGGAGCTAGAATGGAAATGGTTGAGAGAAAACTACAACTCTCAATTGACAAAATGGTCTTAAGGTTTTGACAAGCAAAATTATTGTTGTCCAATTCTCTCAATTAGTGGAGTGTGTAAATGAAGCTAGGTTTTTAGGCTTGATATTTGATTGCAGGCTGATATGGGTTCCTCAATTAAAAGCATTAAAAATAATCTGTCTTAATGCTTTAAAGTTTTTAAAATTTTTGTCTCGAACATCATGGGGGCAGACCGCAAAACTATTTTAATTTTATACAAGGCCTTAACTTTTTCTGAATTAGTTATGGGTGTGAAATGTGCTCTTCAGCCACCCCAAGGCAATTAAAGATTTTAGATTCTATACACCATACTGGTATCAGATTGGCAACAGGAGTATTTAAAACTCCGCCTATCCCAACCTTCCTTGTTAAAGATAGAGAATTACCGTTAGACCTTTGCCGAAAGTCTTCTATTATTCGGTATTGGATTTGGTTGTAAAGATTTCCTAATTATTTTGCGTATCAGACTGCAAACCTGATAAGATATTCTAGATACTTTGTGTTGCACCCAAAATCTCCTCAACCTTATGGTTTTCGGGTAAAGCAATTGCTACACAGTCTTGATATAACTAGAAGTAAGGTGCTATCATTTAAGATATCAACAACCCCTCCATGGAAATTACCAGAGATAGTTTGCTGTAAATATTTTATTGGTATTAAAAGAATATGACTGATTTAGAAGCCAGGTCTCTTCTTATTGAACATGTTTCAGAACATAGGGAATCGACTTTTATATATACTGATGCTGGCGTTGGATTCTTAGTATATAATAATGCTTTTATTTGCAGAGGTATACTTCCCCTAACATCTATATCTACTGCCGAACTATATGGCATACTAACCGCTATCGAAAAATATAGTTAAAAGAGGAAGGCAATTTTACCTTTTTAGTGATGCAAGAAGTGTGCTACAAGCTTTAGAAGTTTTATAATAGTTCTGTACCAAAGTTCTCAATTCTATTATGGAAGTTGGTTTAGGTTCCTTCATATATGAACATAATATGAAACTACATAATCTGGTCTGGAGGTAATTTGTAGTTCTATATTTGGTAATGGAAATATTTTGGAGGTCTGTATTTGGTATAGAACTAGGTTGTAGTTATAACTTTGTGTATAGAAATTACTTCTTACTCTGGTCATAGAAATCGTTATAGATTTTAAATTAAAGCATATATATATATATATATATATATATATATATATATATGTATAGGTATATATAGATATATTTTTGGGCTCAAGCCATGTCGTCCTGATGGAAGGTGCCTATAGGTAGCTTTCTAAGGGATATTTGGCTACAGTGATATTCCCAGAGAATTAACCTTTAGGTCTCCAGAAATCTAACTCCTGGCGCGAATATCCTTAAAATTTCTCTTAAGGATTTCGCATAATATCAAGGGACGTATATCTTGATACGACACATAGCAATCTTCACCCCGAATTGCGTTTTCGTTTCGAGGGGGAAGAGTGGCAAAAATAGAAGGGGAGCCGTTATCAAGGTTACCCTTCCTCCCGTACTACTATTGAGTATCTAGATGGCACTGTATCCAAAATGGCGCTCATTCCTATTTTTGTAGTGATTTCGCACGGTGGTGTTCCCTGTTGATCTAACATTTTGATCGCTTTTGAGAGGATTCAACATGCAATCTCCAGCTTCTTTTGCCACTGGAAAGTTGAGTATTTATTCTTTACAGTGTATAATTTTTAGCTCCTCCTTCACAGTGAAATTAGAGTAATTTATTGTGTTAAGGAGCTAGGCCTGTCACCGGAGGCGCCATGGGCGCTGTCGTTCGTTATGCATGTGTTACTTAGTTAGCAGAACGACTTTACCGGTTGTAATAGCATTAATAAATTATGAAAGCTATTTAGGCACAATTATACTAGTGAAGATATACAGTATATTTTATGCATAATTTCCTCTTCCTTTTGTCGATCGTATACGTTAGAGTTTCGGCGATTTAGGTAACCGAGATCTCGTCTCGCGCTAGGCTACCTAGCCTAGGGGCTGTAGTATACTTTCAGACATTATTCCCGTTTACCCTCGTGTATCGTTTTATTGATTCAATGGTAGATAGTACATCTCCTAGAATTATATAACTTGATACTTGTCTCCTGTGGAGATTTAAGGGTAATCCCTCCTTCCCTCTGAGTGCCTCCGCAGGCGGCAACCCTATCTGGTCTTGCTATAGAGTAGTTCACTCCGGCTTGACTAGGCTAGAGTTTTCTGTCTCCCACCCTTGCCGGCGAGATCCCGGCTTTGGTTTTCGACAGAACCTCAGAGTATTCAGTCTTCCTGCCGGTGGCAGAGCAGCAGGGTGAATAGTCACTCCCTTGTTGGCTTACAGCTGTCAGCATAGGAGGCTAAGCCTCCCTAGGCCGCACCTGAAGTGGTAGTATGATGCCGCCACCTTCTCCCCTGCAGTCTAGAAGACTAGTCCTGTGTCGGAGACCCTAGGCTGAAGAATAGTATTTTTCTGCCGCCTAGGATGTCGCCGATACTGAAACATTGTTTCTCTCTTGTGTGGAGGCGGCGGCAATCCTGCCGCCTTCTTCTACACTTGATAGATTCGGCAGACCCTAGGCTGAAGAATAGTTATTCTTCTGCCGCCTAGGATGGCGCCGATACTGAAACATTGTTTCACTCCTGTGTGGAAGTGGTGGCAATCCTGCTGCCTTTTTTTACACTTGATACAGGACCCTCTCTGTCCTTTAGCGATGACTTAACCATCGCAATCCTGTGGCCGTTGTCCTACAATCTCACCGCTTGCCGGGTGGGTTGCGGGGCCGGCCGGGGTCCTACATAAACAGCTGTTTAGTCACTCAGTCTTTCCCTTACGGACACAAGGCTCCGGGAAGGTTGTGCTGGCTATGACGGCTGCCGGTGGGAGACCCTTCTGCTGCTGAAGGTTCTTCAGTCCTTCCTTGGACTGCCATCCACATTCCTGAAACCGGCAATGCCGGCAACGGATCTTGCGGCTGGATGGAAGCCTGAATGATTCATTCTCCCCTTCCATTTGAACCCTCATTCTGGAGGAAGGCAGTAAGGTTATATACTTACACCCTTATTTATTGTAAACATACATTTTAATAAGGCAGCTGTTCACTCCATGCTTTTTCTCTCTCTGTCAGCTAGCGCCGCCAGGTACTAACCCAGCCAGCAGCATGTCGGCTGGGTCGGTGCCGCCAGGTACTAGCCCTGCTGGCAACATGCCGCCTGAACTACAGTATATGATTATACAGTAGCCAGTATATTTGCAGTATAGTATATACTGCAGATAGAAAACTATTGTATATATTATACAATAGTTATTTTCCAACATATTTGTGTATCCTTGCACAGTCTTTTGCTGATACCAATCCTATATTGAGAGAATAGAATTCCTTCAATACTCTGATTAGAAATCAGTTAATAACTTACCCAACAATATTAAAGTTTAGAAGGGTCAGTGGTAGTACACTTTTCTATCCCTAGAGGTTAGAACCCTTCTCTTTTGAGTTTTCCCTGATCAGGAAACTCTATAGTCTTAATATTGGAAGGGGAGGTCACAGCAATTGGCTGGGAGGGATACTCAAGTATGTATCTTTTCTAATTTCTAGTCCAACCGGCGACATGCCGGCCGGACTGTGCCGCCAGGTGCTAGCCATGCTGGAAACACGCCGGCTGAACTACAGTATATGGTTATACAGTAGCCAGTATATTTGTAGTATAGTGTATACTGCAAACAGAAAACTATAGTATTCATCACAGAGAACCCAAAACCATCATTTCATGATTTTCTCGCCCTAGCGGTTAAGAAAAGATTTGGGATCTCAAAAGGCAGTATAGACTTCTTAGAAGAATACAAGTCTAAGTCAACTAGAAGACAATATGAATCGTCTTGGAAAAAGTGGGTTGCTTTTGTTAAATCAAAAGGACTGAAAGAAATTTCAATAAACTTTTGTCTGTCGTTCTTTATCCACCTTCATAAACAAGGTCTGGCAGCCAACACGATAACTATGTGCAAATCAGCCCTGGCTAGACCTCTTCTATATGCATTTCAAGTGGACCTGACGAACGAAATCTTTAACAAGATCCCGAAGGCATGCGCTAGACTTAGGCCTGCAGCTCCTCCGAAGCCCATTTCATGGTCTTTGGACAAGGTCCTACATTATGCCTCATCTGTGA
>NW_027171650.1:305000-315000 GCF_036898095.1 Palaemon carinicauda
CATCCATGCCGGCCTGCAGAGTCAGACGGCATTGGTCAGGAAGCCTGAATTAGATTCTCCCCTTCCTTATATGCACTCTTTTGGATTGCCGGGCTTGGAGGTAGTGTACACTCTTATCCCGGCATCCATTCTGTTTTTCTTCTAGTGCTGTACCCGACCCGGCTGCCGGCCTATGAGGCCGGCAGCCGGGCGGTTGTAGTCCTCTGGTTCTTTTGCTGCCCGCTGGCATCGGTCCTGTACCTTTGCCGGCCGGCTAATGTCAGCCCTTGTCTGCCGGTCACCAAGAGTGTGGCCGGCAGCCGGGTACTACCTTGTGTAGTTGCCGGCCGGCAGTCATTGCCGGCCGACATTGGCTGTTGCCGGCCGGCAGTTGCTGCCGGCCGGCACAAGCATTTGAACCAGCGTTCTGCCGCCTTATAGCTGTTAAGTAGTATACTTTAAAGCTAGTTATGGTGTGTGCCGGCCGGCAAGTGCCGGCCGGCACGTAACCTCCTATACTGTATCAGTATTCTTCAGTATAACATATACTGTAAGAAGAAAACTATAGTATGGGTTTTGGTACAGCACTGTGTGTTCTAACACTTTTGTGTTTTCTTGCACAGTCCTTTGCTGTTGCCCTACAGATAGGAAAGTGAGTTCGTTCCTGTCTATTATCCAGGATTTTAAAATCATTGCTTAGGTGGGAGCTCCACCTGTTTCCTCTGGAAACTTTGCATTGGTTACTCTAGAAGAGATTAACCATTTGATTTTATTATCTGGAAGGCTGCAACAATGGGTTGTGAGGGAAACACAAGTGTGTGTCTTTCCTTTCTGAATTTTTATGCTATACTATGCATATCCAGTGATACATAGTTCACTTGATACTCATGGAAATTTCTTCTCTTTACAGGAGGACCCTCCGAAGTGCGGAAATGTTTTCTGCAACGTCCGCAGCAAGAACCTCTGCGGACATGAGTTTTGTAGGAGACACGCAGCATGCGCTGTCTCCAAGGATGATCTCCAGTATTGGGACCCTCAGGTATGTACTGTGTGCACTAACCTGATTACTGAGGCCTTTGATTCCCCTAGGACGGCGGAATCAAGGGATATAGCAAGGGAGAAGCTTCGTACCTGGGTAAGGGGCTTCCAAAAGAACACCTCTGGCCCTTATCTTCCAAGTGAGAAGATGAGGGCGTATCTTTTCCCTAAGGCATCAGCTGATGCAGTGATTCCCCAGCCTCAAGAGGAGATCCCCCAAAGTCAGATACAGGTGGATGCTGAAGTCGCGGTCGCGATGCAAGACATCCAGTTAGATGACAGGATGTCTGACGTGGACGAGCGTTTGGAAGAAGACCTCCTGGCAGAAGGCCAGGATGAAGTTTAAGCCCTGGACGTCGTAGAGGAAGAGGTCGACGAGGTGTCGGCTACTCCTGTTCAGATTCCGGAGCCTATTCTCTCAACATCGGCCGGTCTCCCAGTAGAGCTGGGACAGGCCCTCTCTTCTATTGTTGGAATGATCCAACAAATGCAGAAGGAGAATCAGGAGAAGGCGGCTGCTATGGAACTGCGGATGCAGTGCCTTGCAGAATCACATGGGCCCCAGAAAAGGCTCAATGTGAAAGACCTTCCCTTGTGCTCTGATGCTAACCCATGGAGGTATGCTGAGCACATTCCGATGACGACTGGAAAGATCGTCATCTCGGATAAGCTGGGCTCAGTTCCTCTAGAGGAGGTGGAATTCTGGCACAGCAAGGCATCATATCCGGACTGTTATGTCCTGCTGAGGAAGGAACCAGCTTCAAAGAAGGAGACAGAGCCGAAGGAGGTCATAGTGATGGACCATGCTAAGGCTCAAGCTCTACTTTCATCTTCGATGAAAGACAGGGGCTTCTCTAACTCAAAGGTAGCTGCATTGAGCAAGAAGCTCCCTTCCTTTGTGTCCTCTCCTGCTAGAGCCTTCCCCTTTTTACAGAAAGGGTTTGCGGCTGTATTAAAAGCAGTCGAGGCCGGCAAGCCTTGCCCCTCCCTGGAGGAGTGTAAACCCTTGTCGCTGGCCCTGCCTATGGACCACAAAGACTGGAAGGACGTCCATCTTACGTTCTCAGTGGGAAAGTTGGAGGCTGATATTGTCGGACGGCAGTTCGGCGAGGACCTCCCCAAGCTGTCTGACTTTCTTTTGCGAAGAGAGTTCGAGACAAAAGAAAGACTGGCTGCCTCAATGTCTCTTCAGACTACTCTTGAGACGATGGCAAGTGACCCCAAGGTCCATGAAATGTTCATGGTGGTGGCTAAGACTCACCTGGCCACAGTGACGAAGGACCTTTATGGCTTCGTCAAGGTGAGGAGAGCTTGCAGGGAGTTCGTGTTCACCGCGGCTATGGTGAGGCACGAGCCAAGGAAATTAATCTCCTCCAACATTTGGGGAAAAGACCTTTTCCCTACCGATTTGGTCAAAGAAGTTGTTGATAAGGCCGCCGTGGAGAATAGGAACCTTCTCCAGAAGTGGGGCCTGGCTATCAAAAGAAAGTCTTCCCCGGATGAGGGTCCTCAACCAAAGAGGAAGACTATGAGGACTAGGCTACCATCTCGGCCAGCCAAGCCCCTTAGACAGCAACAGCAACTGCAATTGCCATTGCCTCCAGTGCCCCAGATGGTGGCACAAACCCCGACCACTTTTCAGTGGGTACCCCAGGCTGTGTCGACACAGTCCACGGCATTCACCCCAACGTTCGAAGGGCAGTCTTCTTCCTTCCGAGCAAAGCCTAGAGGAGCAGCCAGAGGCTCGTCTAGGCGCCCCTCAAGGGGAAGAGGATTCAGGGGTGGTCGTGGTCAGGGAGGCAAGACCTCAGGACGGCAGTCCAAGTGAAATGATACCGGTAGGAGGGAGACTTCTGAAATTTTGGGATCGATGGACCTTCGATCCCTGGGCCCACAGCCTACTCAAGAATGGACTGGGCTGGAGCTGGTACAGCACTCCACCCCCGTGCCTTCGGTTTTTCCAACACTCCACCCCCGTTCTGGAGGAGTACGTTCAAGAACTGTTGGAGAAAAATGTGATCCGAAAGGTGAAGTCCATCAAATTCCAAGGGAGGCTGTTTTGTGTTCCCAAGAAAGACTCGGAAAAGCTCAGAGTCATTCTGGTCTTGTCGCCACTCAACAAGTTCATAGTGAATTGCAAATTCAAAATGCTAACACTGCAACACATAAGGACCTTACTGCCCAAGAGGGAATACTCTGTCTCTATAGACTTGTCAGACGCCTATTGGCACATCCCAATCAGCCGTCGACTCTTCCCCTACCTAGGGTTCAGGCTACAACGAAGACTATACGCCTTCAGAGCCATGCCATTCGGGCTAAACATAGCCCCAAGGATTTTCACGAAGCTTGCGAGCGCAGCTCTCAAACAATTACGCCTAAAGGGAATTCGGGTAGTAGCCTACATGGACGACTGCCTGGTGTGGGCAGCATCCGAGACAGAATGCTTGCAAGCTTCCAGTCAAGTGATCCAGTTCCTAGAGTACCTAGGCTTCAAGATCAACAGAAAAAAGTCTCGACTTTCTCCATCTCAAAAGTTCCAGTGGCTGGGAATCCACTGGGACCTTTTGTCACACCGTTTCTCCATCCCGGCGAAGAAAAGGAAGGAGATAGCGGGTTCTGTCAAGAGACTTCTAGATTCCGAAAGGATATCAAGACGCGAACAGGAGAGGGTACTGGGCTCTCTCCAGTTTGCTTCGGTGACAGACCCAGTGCTAAGAGCATAGCTAAAGGATGCAACCGAAGTTTGGAGAAGTTATGCATCAAACTCGCGAAGAGATCTGAGAAGACCAGTTCCGCTTCGGCTACATACTCTTCTCAGGCCTTGGTCCCAAGCCAGACATCTAAAGAAGTCGGTTCTTCTTCAGCCACCTCCCCCGTCGATGACGATTCACTCAGACGCCTCAAAGGAGGGATGGGGAGGTCACTCTCATCGGAAAAAAGTCCAGGGGACTTGGTCCAAGCTATTCAGGACCTTTCACATAAACTTTCTAGAAGCTATGGCAGTGCTCCTTACCTTAAAGAAAGTCTCCCCGCGTCACTCGATCCACATAAGGTTGGTGATGGACAGCGAGGTAGTTGTGAGATGCTTGAATCGACAAGGGTCGAGGTCACCACCTCTCAACCAGGTGATGTTGGCCATTTTCCGATTGGCGGAAAAGAAGAAGTGGTACCTGTCGGCAGTTCACCTTCAAGGAGTCCGCAACGTGACAGCGGACGCTCTATCCAGGTTCACACCGATAGAGTCGGAATGGTCCTTAGACGCAGGATCATTCTCCTTCATTTTGAATCAAGTCCCAGAACTGCAGATAGACCTCTTTGCGACGAAAGACAACAAGAAGTTGCCCCTGTACGTGTCCCCGTACGAGGACCCCTTAGCGGAAGCAGTGGACGCGATGTCCCTCGACTGGAACAGATGGTCCAGGATTTATCTGTTCCCTCCTCACAACCTTCTGTTGAGGGTCCTCAACAAACTGAGATCCTTCAAGGGGGTAGCGGCAATAGTAGCCCACAAGTGGCCGAACAGCGTGTGGTTCCCCTTGGCATTGGAACTACAGCTGAAGTTTGTGCCGCTACCACATCCAGTTCTGACCCAGCGAGTCCAGAAGTCGACTGTCTGCGCTTCATTACAGAAAACCCGGACCCTGCGGCTCATGATTTTCTCTCCCTAGCGGTGAGAAAGCGTTTCGGGATTTCGAAAGCCAGCATAGACTTCCTAGAGGAATATAAGTGCAAATCTACTAGAAGGCAATATGAGTCATCTTGGAGAAAATGGGTGGCCTTTGTCAAGGCGAAGAGTCCGCAGGAGATCTCGACAGACTTCTGCTTATCTTTCTTCATCCACCTCCATGGTCAAGGGTTGGCAGCTAACACGATTTCAGCGTGTAAGTCTGCTTTGACAAGGCCCATTCTATATGCCTTCCAGGTCGACCTAGGTAACGAGATCTTTAATAAAGTTCCGAAAGCCTGCGCTAGGCTCAGACCTTCAGCACCTATAAAGCCCATTTCATGGTCTTTAGACAAAGTTCTTCATTTCGCTTCTCTGTTGAGCAATGAAGAGTGTGCGTTAAAGGATTTGACTCAAAAAGTTATTTTCCTATTTGCACTCGCGTCCGGGGCCAGGGTTAGTGAGATCGTAGCCTTCTCGAGAGAGGCAGGTCGTGTTCAGTTCCTGGATGGGGGAGAACTGAACCTGTTTCCGGATCCTACGTTTCTCGCCAAGAATGAGTTACCCACCAACAGGTGGGGTCCCTGGAGAATCTGCCCTCTGAAAGAAGATGCATCTCTATGTCCAGTAGAATGCCTAAAGGTCTATCTTCGTAGAACTTCAGACTTCAAGGGTGGTCAACTATTCAGGGGAGAAACATCAGGCTCAAATTTATCTCTGAATCAACTCAGAGCGAAAATCACATATTTTATTCGCAGAGCGGATCCTGACAGTACACCCGCAGGTCACGATCCGAGGAAAGTTGCCTCATCCTTAAATTTCTTTAATTGTATGGATTTTGAACATCTCCGTTCATACACTGGCTGGAAGTCTTCCAGAGTGTTCTTTCGCCACTATGCGAAGCAAGTAGAGGAACTAAAGAGATCTGTGGTAGCAGTGGGTCACGTCGTTAACCCTACTGTTTAACTCTGCGAGGAACAGTGGCTTTAACTGGGACGATTAATTCCAGGGTGAGTGTGTAGTTACATACTGTACTACAAACTAAATGAGGGCACCGAGTTGCCCATATAGACTGTTCCATTTCCAAAGGTGAACCTAGCATAAGTGCAGACATGTGTGCTGAGCGTTTCTAACGCTAATGTGATTGATTTGTAATACAGACTTTTATGACTTGATACCTCGGTATCTTAAAAAAGTGGCATTTAATGTTTTTTCTTTCAGATAAACAAGTTCTGTTTACTATCATACTTATGCTTAAAGTTTTGGGTTATCCTCTTTTTATATATATATATATATATAATTGTTGTTAACCTGTCTATTTATTGTCTGTCAATAAACTTGTTCTTGAGAACCTTGCGTCTCTTTCACCTGTGTCAATTTATTGGTATAATTGAGCATTTATTCTATGTACCTTATCTGGGATAATTCTAATAGAATTGTTCCTTTATGCAAGCTATGTTGCATTGGTTTATGATTCCCTTAACGGGAGGACTCCGTCCCATAAGGGGACGAGGGCGGTTTTACTAGTTTCTTCCTATGCGGATATAAACCTTTGTCCAATACAAGTATTGTGTGGATAACTGGTTGATATTTCATATTGACGCAGTGGTTCTTTACAAACTATGCTTTACTTAATATAGGGTGAGACCACTATATTAGCTTGCCTGGTATTCATACATAGGTATATGTACTCTTCGAGACTTTTCCAGAGTCTAGTAGGACTCTTCCCTGTAGGGGGCAGGAAGCTCTAACATGGTTTATAGTTAGTTGAAAAGATGTATAACGGTAACATCTTAGGTCTCTAGGTCTAGTCGACCGGGAAAAATTACCTCTGGGGAGTACGGCACGTTCTGAGAATCCACAGATACAGTAATGCTCTGGTATACTTCCATCAGGACGACATGGCTTGAGCCCAAAAAACGGATTTTGAGCGAAGCGAAAAATCTATTTTTGGGTGAGATGGCCATGTCGTCCTGATGGACCCGCCCTTGCCTTTCTAAGAAAGGGCTGTAGGACCCCTCCCTACATACAGTATCTGTAGCACCTCGTGTACGCTACAAGGAATACAGATGGCGCCTGGATTGGCGTCAGGCACGCTTACGAAACGGGAGATAGGGAGCCTTGGGAGCGGCTCCTCCTTTTTCTTTCCCGAATTCGTTTCTTGCCAATTGCCCCCTGCGATACGAAGTCTCTGTTCGGGGTGCAGATTGCCATGTGGCGTGTCAAGAATACGTCCTCTGATATGTCGCGATATCCCTTTCACGAGGGATATTCGCTCCAGGAGTTAGAATTCTGGTACCTTAAGGTAAATTCTCTGGGAATATCGCCGTAGTTGTAATATACCCTAGGAAGCTACCCTATAGGAACTTCCATCAGGACGACATGGCCATCTCACCCAAAAATAGATTTTTTTCTTCGCTCAAAATCCGTTTTTTAGGTGGTTTTTTGTTGCGTCATTTAAGGCCGTAATGCTCTCTTTACACTAAAGAGTTTTTTTTCCGTACGGAAATATTTCCGCTCGTTAGGAGGCATGTCTTCACTCGAGAGGATGTTTCCCCAGCTGCCACCTAGTTTCTATAAACCGCTAAATTGGTCCATGTGGGTTGGAAGTGTAATTGGCTAGTAAAGCGTGGGTTGGCAGTGCACGCAACTAATAAAGCGTGGGTTGGCAGTGCACGTGGCTAGTAAAGCGTGGGTTGGTAGTGTACACGGCTAATAAAGCGTGGGTTGGTAGTGCACACGGCTAGTAAAGCGTGGGTTGGCAGTGCACGTGGCTAGTAAAGCGCGGGTTGGAAATGCACTCGGCTAGTTAATCGCTATCCCTCGGCATGTGAAGGAGCTCATCGATCTTCATTTAATTCCAACCCGCGCGAACAAAACCGCGCGGCACAATCTGCTTGTGTGAAGCGAGCCTTCAATGTTACTCTTATGTTCACGCTTCCTTCTTCCATTTTGCTGTCTAACCGGTTTTTTAATTTATACTGCAACCTATATAATATGCTGTCATAATTCTGGATGCAAACAGGATCCGAGGGGCCTCCCCGACCCCAACGACCCCAATTTGACCCAAAATCAATAAATAAAATTTCCGTCAGTATTAAACCTCTCAATTTATTTTGCAATACAAATTTTCAATAAATACCAATAAATGGAATAATAGTTACTGAAAATGTAAGAATTATGAAATGGAAAAAAATTAACAACAAAATATATTGAATAATGAGAGAGAGAGAGAGAGAGAGAGAGAGAGAGAGAGAGAGAGAGAGAGAGAGAGAGAGAGAGAGAGTGTGTTATATCATTATACTTACTGACCTGTTCTGCCAAGCAATGAGACCAGAACAGGCTTGTGACCAGTAATTTGTTTTTCGGCCAGTTGTAAATGAAACGGGAAAAACTCCTATTGTAGATTTTCTTCTCATTCACGTTATTCCTTTTTTTTATACTACCTGACAAAACATCCGTCATGATTGTCTATAAATTAACTGCTTTTGACCCTTGTCATTAAAGTTGAAAACATTCGTTTCCCAAGAACGTTTGATCATGTTTACAATTGTATGAAAGCCCTGGAATTTTCAGGTGATTTAATAATTGGAAATAAACACATTGAACGGTTGAGATACTACCGCTAGAGTTATTTGGGTCCTTTGACTGGCCAGACAGTACTACATTGAATCTCTCTCTCTCTCTCTCTCTCTCTCTCTCTCTCTCTGGTTACGGCTTATTTTTCCTTTGCCTACACATACACCGAATAGTTTGGCATATTCTTTCTGTCCTCGTACACCTGACAACACTGTGATTACCAAACAATTCTTTGTTCAAGCGGCTAACTACTGCATTATTACTGTTCAGTGGCCACTTTGCTCTTGGTGAGGGTAGAAGAGATTCTTTAGCTATGGTAGTTAGCTATTCTAGGAGAAAGACACTCATAAATCAAACCATTGTTATCTAGTCTTGGGTAGTACCATAGTCTTTGTACCATGGCCTTCCACTGTCTTGCTTGTGGGTACACTTGGGTACACTATTATATTTTACTTCTCTTCTCTTGTTTTCTTGAAGTTTTTATAGTTTACATATGAAAGATCTGTTTTAATGTTGTTACTGTTCTTAAAATGATTTATTTTAATTGTTCATTACTTCTCTTATAGTTTATTTATTTCCTTGTTTCATTTCCTCAATGGGCTATTTTTCCGTATTTGAGCCCTTGGACTTATAGCATTATACTTTTCTAAACAAGGTTGTAGCTTAGCTTGTTATAATAAAACACACACACACACACACACATATATATATATGTATATATATATAAACTGTATATATATATATATATATATATATATATATATATATATATATATATATATATATATATATATATATATATATATATATATATATATGTGTGAGTGTGTGTATAAAGGATAAAGATAATTAACCCATTGCGATGAATATTTATGTTTTTATATATTTACGCGATCACTCTTGATGATCCAATAATATTATTCAGATATTCATAAAAAAAAAAAAATTGCCCCACATATTTACATTCCTCACATTTATAGGACTAAACATTGGCGCCGTAAGAGTCACACAACGCTAAATTTAATTCAATTATTTTGAAAAGTTACGACAAATTCCCTTAACCCTCCATAAGTGCTTACTGGCAAGCGTCATAATTCATATAGTCAATTCGGCCATGTTTACATCTGAGTAATATACTCTGAAGACATTTACAGGTCCATAATATTCTTAAGGGGATCTGTCGAACGTTTGTGTTCGCTCTTTAAATTAGGAGAGGAGATTGTCACACGTACAAACACGCATACCGATGAGTTGAGTTGTAATGGATTTGGAATAGGTTGCGAATATTGCATAGTTTATGTTTACCTACGTTACGTGGGTACTTCTTAGATTCATGAAAGGTAATTTTATTATTACAAGGTTTATTTCATTACATGCAGGATCAGTTTATGCATATACAGTATATGATTATGATTTTATAAAAACACACTATATACTGTATATATATATATATATATATATATATATATATATATATATACATATACATATATATATATATATATATATATATATATATATATGTATATATAAATACTGTATACAGTATATATATATATATATATATATATATATATATATATATATATATATATATATATATATATATATAATTGTATATGTGTTTATATTAATATATAATTATATTTATATATATATATATAATATATATATATATATATATATATATATATATATATATATATATATATATATATTTATCTATATAAACATATAGAT
>NW_027171650.1:320000-340000 GCF_036898095.1 Palaemon carinicauda
TTGCATTGCCTTTTTTTTTTTTTTTTTTTTTTTTTTTTTTACACTATTTTGGCAACGTAAAATTCAGTGTTGATTGGTTTGTGTTATTTTGTCAACAAAGAATTTAGTGTTGATTGGTTTGTGTTATTTTGTCAACAAAGAATTTAGTGTTGATTGGTTTGAGTTATTTTGCAACGTAGAGCTCAATATTGATTGTTTTACGTTGTTTTTGCAACGTAGAATCTAGTATTGATTAGTTTGCGTTATTTTGGCAACATAGAATTTAGTATTGATTGGTTTGTGTTTTTTTGGCAACGTAGAATTTAGTATTGATTGGTTTCGTTATTCTAGCAACGTAGAATTTAGTATTGATTGGTTTACGTTATTTTAGCAACGTATAATTTAGTATTGATTGGTTTGTGTTATTTGGACAACGTAGAATTTAGTATTGATTGGTTTGTGTTACTCTAGCAACGTATGATTTAATTTGATTGGTTTGTGTTATTTTGGCAACGTTGAATTTAGTATTGATTGGTTTGCGTTATTTTGGCAACGTGGAATTTAGTATTGACTGGTTTGCGTTATTTTGGCAACGTAGATTACAATATTGATTGTTTTACGTTGTTTTGGCAACGTAGACTTTAGTATTGATTGTTTTACGTTATTTTGGCAACATAGAATTTAGTATTGATTGGATTGCGTTATTTTGGCAACATAGAATTTAGTATTGATTGGTTTGCGTTATTTTAGCAATGTAGAATTTAGGATTGATTGGTTTGCGTTATTTTAGCAACGTAGAATTTAGTATTGATTTGTTTGCGTTATTTTAGCAACGTATAATTTAGTATTGATTGGTTTGAGCTATTTGGGCAACACAGAATTCAGTATTGATTGGTTTGCGTTATTTTGGCAACGTATAATTTAGTATCGATGGGTTTGCGTTATTTTAGCGTCGTAGAATTTAGTATTGACGGGTTTGCGTTATTTTAGCAACGTAGAATTTATTATTGATTGGTTTGCCTTATTTTGGCAACGTAGAATTTAGTATTGACGTTGTTTGTGTTATTTTGTCCACGTAGAATTTAGTATCGACGTGTTTGCGTTATTTTAGCAACGTAGAATTTAATATTGATTGTTTTACGTTGTTTTGGCAACGTAGAATTTTTACGCTTTAGATTTGACAACGTATTTTTCACAATGCTTGTTTTATATAAGGCAGAATCTAACGCCATTATTATTATTATTATTATTATTATTATTATTATTATTATTATTATTATTATTATTATTATTATTATTAGTCAAGCTACAACCCTAGTTGGAAAAGCAGTATGCTATAAACCCAAGGGCTCCAACAGGGAAAAATAGCTCAGCGAGGAAAGGAAATAAATAAAATATATGAGAAGTAATGAACAATTAAAATAATATCTTTTAAGAACAGTAACAACATTGATATATATCTTTCACATATAAACTATAGAAAGAGACTTTGTTAACCTATTCAATAAAGAATATTTGCTGCAAGTTTGAACTTTTGAAGTTCTACCGACTCAATTACCCGATCAGGAAGATCACAATCAATTTTCCTTTTGCAATCCAAAATCAGTATCACTCTCATTGTGTTATTTTGCGTGTTTATTGATAATTTAGAATTAAATAGTACTTACGTTATTTTTAGCAATTATAATTTTGACACTTATTTTTGGAAGTAATTTATTTTTCCAAAGAAGGACTTGGTTTTATTCGTATTCACAATTTTGTTTATGATGTGTTGAATTTCATCATCATCATCATCTCCTCTTACGCCTACTGACGCACAGGGCCTCGGTTAGATTTCGCCAGTCGTCTTTATCTTGAGTTTTTAAATCAATACTTCATTCATCATCTACTTCGCGCTTCACAGTCCTCAACCATGTAGACTTGGGTCTTCCACTCCTCTAGTGCCTTTTGGAGCTAAATTCAATGTTGTTTACATTTTCTAATCATATGATATCATTGACTAGCAGAATTTTAAGTTTAAAAATAATGCTCCTGAAAAATGAATTCCTCTTAGATTTGATATAACTTTTTGTTTTTCATATATTATGATTTACTGATATCTTAGATGATTTGTTATCTATGCAATTCTATGATTATATATGATTTCTGATTCAACAGAACAAGAAAAATTAGCTAAAGAATTTTATTAATTGCATGGTTGTTTTGACATAAAGTTTTGTCTTCTGTTCTTATAATACTCAAAATGACAATTGCTTTGTGCCTATTGTTTTTTGGTTTGAAAAAATAATACTTGAACATATAAACTGCAAGTTTTGTTTGTATCAGCCACTTGCATCCGTGACCATTCAACAACATATGCTAAACATCCCGGTTGGACAACAATAAAAGCGACAAGAATCAATTTTACAACATTTCACCCAAAAAGTATTTGATAATAATAATAATAATAATAATAATGATGATGATGATGATGATGATGATGATGATGACGAGGAGGAGGAGGAGGAGGAATTGAAGAGAAAGAGTGTTTCTGGTCCTTAACGGTTTTTCCTAATCTGCCCAATCCCCATTACCTATCCCTCCCTCCTCCCTCCCCCTTTTTGATGGCTTTCGAGAGTTCCGTGTTCGCGCGATACTCAAGACAAAAAAAAAAAAAAAAAAAAAAAAAAAAAAAAAAAAAAAAAAAAAAAAATTCGGTTTCGAGAATTAAATGATGTCACAGCCGGTGCGCATAGCTCGACTCCTATGTTCATCAGCTGAAATAATTTGTTTCTGAAGCCTTTTGGAATGGACTTTTTTTTTTTTTTTTTTTTTTTTTTTTTTTTTTAAAAGGGCGTTGATCCTCATCTCGTCGTGGTTTAGCGTTATTATTATTATTATTATTATTATTATTATTATTATTATTATTATTATTATTATTATTATTATTATTATTATCATAAATGTTATTATTCAAATTATTAAGATTATTATTCAAATTATTAACAAAATTATTAAAACTATTATTATTATTATTATTATTATTATTATTATTACATATAATAAAATTATTATTGAAATATTATTATTATTATTATTATTATTATTATTATTATTATTATTATTGAAATTATTATCATTTTGGAAATTATCAAACTTATGACAATTATAATTAAAATGATTAAACTTATTAAAATTATTATTATTATTATTATTATTATTATTATTATCATCATTATTATTATTATCATTATTATTATTATTATTTTATGTCTCAATCATTTTCTACATATTTTCCCCGTTTTTTCGGTGCTTACATATTCGTTTCGAGTCCGTGGCCTAACTGTCCAGTCAGAATCGACATTACCAATTAAGACGATGTCACTGCCAATCCCCTTCCTGGTAAGATGACCATCTTTAAGAGTGCGTTCTCTCTCTCTCTCTCTCTCTCTCTCTCTCTCTCTCCTCTCTCTCTCTCTCTCTCTCTCTCTCTCGTAAATCTGTTCCTTTTACCAAACGAGTGGCCATAGCTATTTGGTAACGACCCCAATAATCTGAGTCCTCTGTTTTCTTTGCCATTTAACTAAGTGATTCAGCGGATTCTCCCAATAGATGGCGACACTATCAGTAGACACTGTGCCTGTTTTTCGTTAAAAGCCACCACGCAATGTCATTAGGAGCAACGGATTTTTCGACTTGTTCGGTTTTTTCACCCTTCTCTAGCCAATGACCCGCCTTATTAAGTTCGTATCCCGAAAGGTAATAATGTTGGAAGTCGCTTTGATTACCATTTTGGTCTTGTTAGGTTGGCTACCACGAGGACTGCTGATCTGGATTGAGCTACCGGCCACTGAATGAGCTTCCTTCTCCTCTTCTTCTTTTTTTGATGTTGGAAACGCAGTCGCGCCTTTTGAGACGAAAACCACTTTTTGGGACAATTTCCAAAAGCTGCTTATCCCGATCTTTGATCGGTAAGCGCGCATGCGCCCAACTAAACGGGAAACTTGAAGAAGACAACAGCATTCTTGCGACGAAATCGCCCGGTGGGAGCGGTCTCACGAACTATCCGGTCGTCGTAGCTTACGGGGAACAGGCAAGAACAAAATTATCGCCATTCCTTGTTTACAAAAGAAATCACTGTAAGATTGCACTTACAGATTTGGCATTCTTCGGGGAGAGAGCAAATTTCTTGATTGAAAAGGAAGAGCTGGCGAGAGGTCAGCTTAACGGTCAGTGTCCGGGGGCAGCACCGGCCATAGGGGAAAGATCGAATATAAAATGTCGTCTGGTGGGATGATGTCATAGTAATGCAAAAAGGGACATCAGGAGAGAATTTTCGTTATAAAAGCTCCGTTAGATCCGAATAGGTGGGTTCCTCAACCTAACCTACCCCATCCCCAAAGGGTCTCCACCATGTCTCTTCGAAGCGACGAGGTCTTTGGAAACTTGAAAAGACGAATCGTTTCTGTCTTGGTATTCGAGACTGAAAAAATATAATGATAATGCAATTTGCTAGGGACCTGAGCGTATGCCCTAATGTGATAAATGATTATGCACTTGTTGAAGTTCTTGAGGGCATAAACCCTAGCGATGAAGAGTCGAGAAGAATTTCGTGGTTGAAGTCCTGCGTCTGCTTTAATGATGAATTGATTTATTGCGTGTGGCTGATTTTAGGACCATTTCTGTATATTAAGAGATGAAATAACACGTTCGTTTATTTACTGAAGACATACTTCAATCAAGTGATGATGACTAAAATATTTTTTTTTCTTTTGAAGACTCAACCTTTAATTGAGATTCAACGATTCTTTCGATTGAGGGTTTCCTTGTACGAATATTCTGGCTTAATTATTTATTAGTCAAGCCTTAGATTGCATCATGCAAACCAGGCACAAAAGTTGGTTATAATCACTTGTTAAGAGATATGAAGTTCATTAACATGAGGACTTGTGCAATATTCTGCAATGTGCAAATGTGCTAGTTGATGGAGATGCGTTGGGCACATGTCCATTGAAAACAATCTTTTGCAGTGGTTTATGAGATATTTGTCGAAGATAGTTGGACATGGCGTAGAAGTCAGTGTACATCAAGTGGTGCACTGCAGGCAATACTTACCAGCACCCACTTTTTAGCTTTTTAATATACCTCCGTTCTCAATTCCTTCTTCTATGTTGCTTTCCAACCTTTTAACTTTTACTGTATACTGCAGTTTCGGGGTTTCTCCTATTTGCGCATTTGCGCTGAACGGCCTTCCCGGCCCCAGCGCCGGGCTATCATATACCAGATCACAATATTCTTTAGAGATGCCTTTTATTACCGTCAAGAAGGTTATGTTTTCGAGTCGGTTTATTTACTTATTTGTCAGTGGACAGGATTACGTCAAAACTTCTCAATGGATTTTGACGAAATTTTCACCACAGATAGGTCTTAGGTTAGGTCAAAGACGACCCCATTAAATTTTGGAGGTGATTCGGATTCAGATTTGCATTTTTCGCAATTTTAAAGAACACGATTACGTCAAAACTACTCGACGGATTTTGACGAAATTTTCACCACATACCAGATAGATCTTAGGTCATGGACGACCCCATTAAATTTTAGAGATGATCTGGGTCTGGATTTCCAATTTTTTACCATTTTAAGGATAACGTCAAAAGAAATTGACGGATTTTGAAGTAATTTTAATCTTCACCACAGATAGATCTTAGGTCATGGACGACCCCATTAAACTTTGGAGATGATCCGGATCCTGATTTCCACCTTTTCGCCACTTCAAAGAACATCAAAACAAATATACGGATTTTGACGAAATTTTAATCTTCACCATTGGGTGAAAAATTACTAAATTACAAAGCGTGCATCCGAAAATAAGCTGCTGTCGTTGACTTCGGCGGATTGTGTTATTAAATTTAGACTTACCATGACGATACTTTATAATAGATTTATTCTTTCACATTGTTCATTGACAAAACATATATCTGATGGAGAAATATAGGTTAGTAAATAAGTTTAGATTCACATTAATTGGTAATTATTTGAGAACAATGAAGGTGTTCGGACAAAAATACTTACGACCAATCAGGTATTAGGAACCTTTCCGAGTTAAAAGGGCACCCCTGTGAGTCGGTGCAAATATGCACCGCTATAAAAAATAGACTATAGTGTTTAGCCAATGGATATCCAAAGCATTATTTAACTTGTATTTTCATATTTCTGATGAAATTTTGTTTAGATTTCTAGCCTGATTAAAATCAATTTCTTAATAGAATAAAATAGTTAAATGCTATGATCAAGTATTTGGTCAGGCTCTGGGTTATCCTTTCTCTTTTCTTTTGTCATAATATATATATATATATATATATATATATATATATATATATATATATATATATATATATATATATATATATATATGTATATATATATATATATATATATATATATATATATATTTAAAGTATCCATAAATCTTTACTTTATATATAGAAAAGCTTTTATTCCTTTAAAGTTAGGTGATCGTTCTTCCCATCTGTTTGTTTTTCTATTTTCTGTCGAAATAACTCGATCGTTTATCAGCTCTTAAAAATATCTCGGCATTGTTATTGCGGGTTCAATTCTAGATCAGGAATGTTTAGGTTGAATTCGTTTTTATTTCTATTTTTCTTATCCAATTCTGTTTTTAGATTGGGGGGAGTCTGAAGAGATTATTGAACATCTATATCGATATTTGCTGTAAACAAATTTTCTAATAATAAACATTCATATGATTTAATCAAATTCTTAATGGAATTTTTTTTTACGATAAACATTTATGTTTGCTCATAATATTTAATCAAATTCCTAATGTGAAGTTTTGATGTTTTTACCTCCGCCAACGAAGTTGGGAGGAGATTATGTTTTCGCTTCTTGTTTGTACGTTTTCTTTTCAATGATAAACATTCATGTTTGCTCATAAGATTTAACCAAATGCCTAATGTGAGGTTTTAATGTTTTTACCTCCGCCAACGAATTTGGGAGGAGGTTATGTTTTCGCTTCTTGTTTGTACGTTTATGTGTTTGTTTGTTTGTGGACAGCTTCCTGGTCACAATTTTACTCACGGAGTAGTGAAATTTTCATGAATTAATTGTTATATTGAGACGTAGAAGTTATTCAATTTTGAAAGTCCCTAACCTTAACACCAAGTTCGCACATAATTTTCACACAGACTTCAAATACGCCTACGGTCTAAATTGATTCTGGGAAAGGCAAGCTGGTTTTGAGAAATAAGCTGCCGTGATGGAGGTCTGCACTTTCAGAGTGCTTTCTATTTTTTTTTTTTTGTATTACCAGCAATTCAAGAATGCAATGCGTTCTTTATATTTGAATGATCTTTCAACCAATCTGTGTTTATTATCTTTAAATTCACGTTGAATTTATTGTCCATAGGTGTTTCGACACCTTGATTCACAAAACAATTAATCATTCAGTAATTCAAAGAAATTAATAGGCAATCAGGGAAACGGGAATAAATCACGATTTAAAAAGGGCATTACAATACTGTACTTGAGACAAAGAGCCCCAGGTTATTCCAAACCTCCGCCACTTGCCCTACTTCCACCTAACCCCGAACATAATTGAAATACATCTCTATAATATTCTAATTAATATTCTAAATATATTTTGAAGAAATAAACAAACATAATAATAATCTAAATATCTTTCGAATAAATAAACAAACAAAATATTCTAATTATCTTATAAACAAATAAACAGAATAATAATCTAAATATCTTTTGAACAAAGAAACAAGCAGAATAATGATCTAAATATCTTATAAACAAATAACAATAATAATCTAAATTTCTTTTGAATACATAAAGAAACAAAATAATATTTTAAATACCTTATAAAGAAATAAACAGAATAATAATTCAAATATTTTTTGAACAAATAAACAAAAAAGATAGTATAAATCTTATAAATAAATAAACAGAATAATATTTCAAATATCCTTTGAACAAATAAACAAACAAAATAATATCCTAAACATCTTATAAACAAATAAACAGAATAATAATAGAATATCTTTTGAACAAATAAAGAAAATATTCAAAATATCTAATAAACAGACAAACTCATTGACGGAGATGAACAAGCAAACCACTTCCATTGTTAATGATTTACGAAGAATTTTTTAAAAGGAAAACCTTATAGGTAGCCCGACACGTCTAGTCCTCGTTAACGACCACACCAACGGCAGCAGTGTGTCGGATGATAATGACTACATCTTGGCTTACAACCAAAGTCTCTTTTGATATCAAATGCTGACATTAATTGCTGCGAGACGCTTGTTTAGGGAAAACGCTACCGGGGGCACCCGCTAGAGAATGAATGAATTATGAATTGGTCCGGTTCAAGTTCAATGGAAAACGGTGGTCTTAATTCATTTATTTTTTTATATTAAGAAGTTGATCTTGATATAGTAATATTATTATAACTATTATTTTGAAGTTTAGATTAAGTACACTGCATTAGATGGGGTATTTACCTCTTGTGTATGTCGTATTAGGGAGATATTTTTAAAGATATCATCAATGTTCATGGGAAGGGAAGTGGTGTTACTAAAGGAGGTACGATTATACATTTCCTAGGTGAACATTTTTCAAAGGTTTTCTGTTAATTCAAATTGCTTATCTCCCCAACTACCGAGGCCCTTTATGTCAATAGGCGTAGGAGGAGATGAATGAATGAATAACCGATTTTTTATGTTAAGCATCTATGTTATAAGGACCTCTTGACTTTCAATTATCATTTAAGGGGTTAACTGGCAGACCTCTAACGGTGAAAATTCGACCTGAATTTGTGATTTTTTTTGCATTAGCTTCATCTCCCTCAGCCACATGACAGGACTACCCAGTATTGTAGCCCCAGTAGTGGATTTTATTGCAGGAAGGTACTTGGAATTTTCAAGTACCGACCCGCAATTACTTATATGAATTAAAAGTAGAATGATAAATACGTTTGATGAAAATAAAATAGAATTCAAAACTTATTTTAAAAAAGTATTCACGATTCGATATATTTTTTATTTAAAAACATATTTAGATAAATAGTAAAAATTTAAATTATAAATACAGTACATGTAAAATAGAAAAATTATTCATGTAAACATTTCATGATGTATGTGTTATGAATTGTAAGATTGTAAAAGTGTATTTCCTAATAAAAGATGGAAAAATATTGTAACCATTGCTGTTTACGGATTGCCCTTTGAACAAGAGGTCGTTTTGGCATAAAACCAGATTTAGCTAATATTACCGTTGCTATTCAGTTATGTTGTTGATGCCTTAATATACGAACCAAGGCGAAACGGGCTCGATGCTTGTAAACAGAGGTATAAAAACTATACAATGTAGTGTTTTAGTCTTTAGTTCCACCACTTTTGATTATCCACGAACTTTGGTGAGATCCAATGAAGTGTCCCCAGGGTTAAGAAAGAAGAAAAATATAATGCTGCTACAGTTTCCTTTCATACAATTATTCTCATTAATATTAATCTTACAGCCATGATGTATAAAATAAATCACTATTGATATGTTTGCTATGCAGTTAAATTTGCATGGGCCAGTAAACTTGCTCCATAGATACTCGTTGAAATCCGAAATGTTAACATATAGGGGGAAAAGTCATAGTGCTAAATCAATGTGATGCAACGTACACTGAACATTAGTGTATGAATTATTTTCATACAAGAGTATAGAAACTAAATAAGGAAAGCACAAATAATAAACAAAAACAGTAAATGTTAATTAAAAGAAAATGCTTTCTAGAATATCAATTTCTCTCACCGAAATGGAAACTAGATAAGATAGTTGTTTCCAAGTTGATTAATGTGCATTGAATGGCCAGGAATGTTCGTTTCAGCTGCCAATTAAATTTAAAGATACTACTGGCTAGTTTAAAGGTTTAAAGGCCGCTCATGAATGGCAGGGGTAAGGGACAGTGACAATCCATGTTGAGCAGGACAATGCCCCAAACACTGACCATATATACATATGATCAGGAGCCAAACCCCCTCTCCACTAAAGCTACGACCAAAGAGGGCCAGGTAATGGCTGCTGATGACTCAGTAGATAGACCAATAGGCTCCCCCCAAACCCCCATCCTTAGGTCACAAGGATGGTAAGGTTGCAGCGACCAAAGAAACTAACGTGTTTGATCGGGACTCGAACCCCAGTCTGGCGTTCACCAATCAGGGACGTCACCACATTTGTTTTCCTAGCATTCTAATGGGAGCCGATTGATCTCAGCCTGGGACCGTGAGTTTAAGCTGTGTACTGGGGAGGACACTGATGTGTTTGGACTTGGCCGGCTGACGTTCTGGTGAACATCTATTCGAATGAAATTAAAAGTGAAACCAGACAACTTTAACAATGGCTCATCAGTCTGTTTGTGAGTCGTTATATGGACTCTCTCTCTCTCTCTCTCTCTCTCTCTCTCTCTCTCTCTCTCTCTCTCTCTCTCTCTCTCATTAGATTTGAAGTTTCATGTGTCAATTTTAGTTAGTTTTTTACCATCAGATTATTTTCGTGTGTAATGTAAAATATTCTTAAGGTGACCAGTTTAGTTTTGTTTAGTTTGACCTGTTGCACTGTATTGTCCTTCATAACCGGTCTCTATGTTTATCGTTATTATGTGTAGCAAAGTTTCTGTTTTCTTACTGTTTATTGACCGATCTTTGCTTTACATGTCACACTGCGGAATTTCTAGAACCTGTCATCTAAACAAAGTTTGGTATGATTGTCAGACTTCGTTCTCGTTGGACATTTTGAGTAGGGTTGACTATGGTCTCTCTCTCTCTCTCTCTCTCTCTCTCTCTCTCTCTCTCTCTCTCTCTCTCTCTCTCTCTCTCTCTCAAAAGTTTGCATGCTCATATGCATTATCATTACTCTCCTCAAGTGCCACATTTCATATAATAACACTTACAATCTGCCTCTCCCTCTCTTTCTCTCTTAAGTACTGATGTTTTTGTGTTATTGTGAGTTTCACATTTCTTCTGAAATATTAATCTGAATAAATATGCAACAGCATCATTTATAGGTTTCTCCTACTCCTCCTCCTCCTCCCCCTCCTCCTCTTCCTCCATGCCGATGGCTGACGATACCGATACACCTTCGCCACCTGCTACAGGTTTTTCTACGTCGAGCCAAGCCATTTTTCCTTGCTGTCAGGCAATCATTCGCTACTCACCTCTTCCTTCAGTGGAGAAACTTAGCCCCCCACCTCTCCTTTGGCTCCTCCATTTCCTCATTATGCCCTTCCTCTTGAAATACCCCCTCTCTTTGGGTCTCCTACTTCCATGTTTCCGTCGCCTCTTATCTCCCCTTATTCCCTTCCCATTTTAACCTAACCTACCCCAGATTTCAAAGCCTTTCCCTTTCCTTGATTCAATCAGCATTTCTACTCCCCCACTCTCCTCCCACCCTCCCAAACTCCCATCATCCTTCTCAGGTCTATCCTTCCTTTTTCTTGACTAATTTCTCAAGTTTCTCCGCGACACCTGATATCATTTAATCGCTGTATCCGTCTCGCATACCACAAGCATGATGAAATTTTTGTTTTCCTGTTATTTGGTATTTATATCCATGACTCTCTCTCTCTCTCTCTCTCTCTCTCTCTCTCTCTCTCTCTCTCTCTCTCTCTCTCTCTCTCTCTCTCTCTCCGATATATGTTAGACATACACTGATATTTTTCTTGCAGTAAAGTTTATGTATAATGTTTTTTCTTTAGTGTGTTTTCAAGTTAAGAAAATGTAAAAGGCTATTTAGTATTTAAGACTCCGGGTCACATCAGTAGGTTTCATAACTTAGAATATCATTTGCAGACTAAACTTTACAACGATTAACTGATATCTTAGTTTTCTCCATCTATGTAAAACTAATTCACGAATGGTCATTAAAGTGACTTCATTGCAAGCAAGAACTCTTGTTGTTTAAGTATTTTCTCCAAGCTACTCGCTCTTCCTCCGGTCTTCAGGATTTTTACTATTGAAATTATTATAAATAAACGCAATTTGTAACTGTTAAATCTTACTTTTTGGCTGGTTCTAAATACAGTCCGTGTACCACTTTAATGTTTCGTTTTGCATCTTTTAGCATCTCGTCAAGTAATGTTCCTAATAAAAGGTGGTAATTCTGACAAAATTTGAACTTCGGATTCTGCGATGAATTTAAATTCTGTCCTGGAACATCAGAAATATGGACCTTTACGTGAAAAGCTTGGTGGAAAGATATTAGAGGGCATTTCATGAAAAGTTTGCTGAAAATATGCTATAGGCCCTTTCATGTAAAGATTGCTGAAAAGATGCCATTGACCCTTTCATGAAAAGTTTACTGAAAAGATGCTATAGACCCTTTCATGAAAAGTTGGCTGAAAAGAGGCCATAGGCCTTTTCATGAAAATTTGGCTGAAAAGATGCTATAGGCCCTTTCATGAAGTTTGCTGAAAAGATGCTATAGGCCCTTTCATTTAAAGATTGCTGAAAAGATGCCATTGACCCTTCCCTGAAAAGTTTGCTGAAAAGAGGCTATAGACCCTTTCATGAAAAGTATGCTGGAAAGATGCTGTAGGACCTTTCATGAAAAGTATGCTGGAAAGATGCTGTAGGACCTTTCATGAAAAGTTCGCTAAAAGGATGCTATAGGCCCTTTCATGAAAATTTTACTGAAAAGATGCTATAGGACCTTTCATGAAAAGTATGCTGGAAAGATGCTGTAAGCCTTTCTTGAAAAGTTCGCTAAAAGGATGCTATAGGCCCTTTCATGAAAATTTTACTGAAAAGATGCTATAGAACCTTTCATGAAAAGTTTGCTGAAAAGATGCTAGAGGCCCTTTCATGAAAAGTTTACTGAAAAGATGCTAAAGGACCTTTCATTAAAAGTTCGCTAAAAGGATGCTATAGACCCTTTCATAAAAAGTTTACTAAAAAGATGCTATAGGACCTTTCATGAAAAGTTTGCTGAAAAGAGGCTATAGGCCCTTTCATGAAAAGTATGCTGGAAAGATGCTAAAGGACCTTTCATGAAAAGTTCGCTAAAAGGATGCTATAGGCCCTTTAATGAAAATTTGGCTGAAAAGATGCTATAGGCCCTTTCATGAAAAGTATGCTGGAAAGATGCTGTAGGACCTTTCATGAAAAGTTCGCTAAAAGGATGCTATAGGCCCTTTCATGAAAATTTTGCTGAAAAGATGCTATAGGACCATTCATGAAAAGTATGCTCGAAAGATGCTGTAGGACCTTTCATGAAAAGTTAGCTAAAAGGATGCTATAGGCCCTTTCATGAAAAGTTTACTGAAAAGATGCTATAGGCCCTTTCATGTAAAGATTGCTGAAAAGATGCCATAAGCCCTTTCATGAAAAGTTTACTGAAAACATGCTATAGGCCCTTTCATGTAAAGATTGCAGAAAAGATGCCATAGGCCCTTTCATGAAAAGTTTACTGAAAAGATGCCATAAGCCCTTTCATGAAAAGTGTACTGAAAAGATGCTATAGGCCCTTTCATGAAAAGTTGGCTGAAAAGAGGCTAGAGGCCCTTTTATGAAAATTTGGCTGAAAAGATGCTGTAGATCCTTTCATGAAAAGTTGACTGAAAAGATGCTATAGGACCTTTCATGAAAAGTTGGCTAAAAGGATGGTATAGGCCCTTTCATGAAAAGTTTGCTGAAAAGATGCTATAGGCCCTTTCATGTAAAGTTTGCTGAAAATATGCTATAGGCCCTTTCATGAAAAGTATGCTGAAAAGATGCTATAGGACCTTTCATGAAAAATTTGCTCAAAAGATGCTATAAGCCCTTTCATGAACATTTGGCTGAAAAGATGCTATAGGACCTTTCATGAAAAGTTTGTTGAAAATATGCTATAGGCCCTTTCATGAAAAGTTTGTTGAAAAGATGCTATAGGTCCTTTCATGAAAAGTTGGCTGAAAAGATGCCATAGGTCCTTTCATGAAAAGTTGGCTGAAAAGATGCTATAGGACCTTTCATGAAAAGTTGGCTAAAAGGATGCTATAGGCCCTTTCATGAAAAGTTTACTGAAAAGATGCTATAGAAGTTGGCTGAAAATATGCTATAGGCCCTTTCATGAAAAGTTTGCTGAAAAGATGCTATAGGACCTTTCATGAAAAGTTTCCTGAAAAGATGCTATAGGCCCTTTCATGTAAAGTTTGCTGGAAAGATGCTATAGGACCTTTCATGAAAAGTTTCCTGAAAAGTTGCTATAGGCTCTTTCATGAAAAGTTTCCTGAAAAGATGCTATAGGCCCTTTCATGAAATGTTTCCTGAAAAGATGCTATAGGCCCTTTCATGAAAAGTTTGCTGAAAAGTTGCTATAGGCCCTTTCATGGAAAGTTGGCTGAGAAGAGGCTATAGGCCCTTTCATGAAAATTTGGCTGAAAAGATGCTATAGGTCCTTTCATGAAAAGTTGGCAGAAAATATGCTATAGAACCTTTCATGAAAAGATTGCTGATAAGATGCTATAGGCCCTTTCATGAAAAGTTTACTGAAAAGATGCTATAGGCCCTTTCATGTAAATTTACTGAAAAGATGCTATAGGCTCTTTCATGAAAAGTTGGCTGAAAAGAGGCTATAGGCCCTTTCATGAAAATTTGGCTGAAAAGATGCCATAGATCCTTTAATGAAAAGTTTGCTGAAAAGCTGCAATAGAACCTTTCATGAAAAGTTGGCTGAAAAGAGGCTAGAGGCCCTTTCATGAAAAGTTGGCTGAAAAAATGCTATAGACCCTTTCATGAAAAATATGCTGAAAAAATGCTATAGGGCCTTTCAGGAAAGGTTGGCTAAAAGGATGCTATAGGCCCTTTCATGAAAAGTTTGCTGAAAAGATGCTATGGTCCCTTTCATGAAAAGCTGGCTGAAAAGCTGCTATAGGCCCTTAAAGGGCCTATAGCATCTTTTCAGCATAATTTTCATGAAAGGGCCTACAGCATCTTTTCAGTAAACTTTTCATGAAAGGACCTATTGCGTCTTTCCACTAAACTTTTCATAGAGAGGTCAGTAGCGTCTTTTCAGCAAACTTTTCATGAAAGGGACTATAGCATCTTTCCACTAAACCTTCCACGGAAAGGCCTCTAACATCTTTTCAGCAAACTTTTCATTTAATGAAAAGTTTCCTGAAAAGATGCTATAGACCTGTCCGTGGAAAGTTTAGTGGAAAGAGGCTATAGGCCCTTTCATGAAAAGTTTCCTGAAAAGATGCTATAGACCTGTCCGTGGAAGGTTTAGTGGAAAGATGCTATAGGCCCTTTCATGAAAAGTTTGCTGAAAAGATGCTATAGGCCTTTCCATGAAAAGTTTAGTGGAAAGATGCTATAGGCCCCTTCATGAAAAGTTTTCTAAAAAGATGCTACAGACCTTTCCGTGGAAAGTTCAGTGGAAAGATGCTATAGTCCCTTTCATGAAAAGTTTTCTGAAAAGATGCTATATACCTTTCCGTGGAAAATTTAGCGGAAAGATGCTATAGGCCCTTTTAGGAAAAGTTTGCTGACAAGATGTTATAGTCCTTTCTGTGGAAAGTTTATGGAAAGATGCTATAGACCCTTTCATGTAAAGTTTGGTGAAAAGACGCTATAGGCCTTTCCATGGAAGATTTAGTGGAAAGATGATATAGGCCCTTTCATGAAAAGTTTGCTGAAAAAAAGCTATAGGCCTTTCCATGGAAAGTTTAGTGAAAAGATGCTATAAGCCATTTCATGAAGTTTGCTGAAAAGATGCTACAGACCTTTACGTGGAAAGTTTTGTAGAAAGATGGTATAGGCCCTTTCATGAAAAGTTTGCTCAAAAGATGATATAGACCTTTCCGTGGAAAGTTTAGTGGAAAAATGCTATAGGCCCTTTCATGAGAAGTTTGCTGAAAAGATGCTACAGACCTTTACGTGGAAAGTTTAGTGGAAAAATGCTGTAGGCCCTTTCATGAAATGTTATCTGAAAAGATGCTACAGACCCTTACGTGGAAAGTTTAGTAGAAAGATGGTATAGGCCCTTTCATGAAAAGTTTGCTCAAAAGATGCTATAGACCTTTCCGTGGAAAGTTTAGTGGAAAGATGCTATAGGCCCTTTCATGAAAAGTTTGCTGAAAAGATGCTATAGGCCTTTCCGTGGAAATCTTAGTGGAAAGATGCTATAGGCCCTTTCATGAAAAGTTTGCTGCAAAGATGTTTTAGGCCTTTCCGTGGAAAGTTTATAGAAAGATACTATAGGCCCTTTCATGAAAAGTTTGGTGAAAAGATGCTATAGGCCTTTCCGTGGAAATTTTAGTGGAAAGATGCTATAGGCCCTTTCATGAAAAGTTTGCTACAAAGATGTTTTAGGCCTTTCCGTGGAAAGTTTATAGAAAGATTCTATAGTCCCTTTCATGAAAAGTTTGGTGAAAAGATGCTATAGGCCCTTCTGTGGAAGGTTTAGTGCAAAGATGCTATAGGCCCTTTCGTGAAAAGTTTGCTGAAAAGATGCTATAGGCATTTCCGTGGAAGGTTTAGTGGAAAGATGCTATAGGCCCTTTCGTGAAAAGTTTGCTGAAAAGATGCTATAGGCCTTTCCGTGGAAGGTTTAGTGGAAAGATGCTATAGGCCCTTTCATGAAAAGTTTGCTGAAAAGATGCTATAGACCTTTGCATGGAAAGTTTGTGGAAAAACGCTATAGGCCCTTTCATGAAAAGTTTGCTGAAAAGATGCTATAGGCCTTTCCGTGCAAGGTTTAGTGCAAAGATGCTATAGACCCTTACATGGAAAGTTTGCTGAAAAGACGCTATAGGCCTTTCCTTGGAAGGTTTAGTGGAAGGATGCCATAGGCCTTTCCATGAAAAGTTTATGGAAAGATGCTATAGGACCGTTCATCGAAAGTTTGCTGAAAAGATGCTATAGACCTTTCTGTGGAAAGTTTAGTCGAAAGATGCTATAGGCCCTTTCATGAAAAGTTTGCTGAAAAGGTGCTATAGGCCTTTGCATGGAAAGTTTAGTGGAAAGGTACTATAGGCCCTTTCATGAAATGTTTGCGGAAAAGATGCTATAGACCTTTTCGTGGAAAGTTTAGTGTAAAGATGCTTTAGGCTCTTTCATGAAACGTTTGTGTAAAAGATGCTATAGACCAGTCTTTGGAAAGTTTAGTGGAAAGATGCAATAGGCCCTTTCATGAAAGTTATCTGAAAAGATGCCATAGACCTTTCCGTGGAAAGTTTAGTGGTAAGATGCTATAAGCCCTTTCATGAAAAGTTTGCTGAAAAGATGCTATAGTCCCTTTCATGAAAAGCTGGCTAAAAAGATGCCCCATTATTGAAAAGTTTGCTGAAAAGATGTTAAAGGCCTTTCCGTGGAAAGTTTAGTGGAAAGATGCTATAGGCCCTTTCATGAAAAGTTTGCTGAAAAGGCGCTATAGACCTCTCTATGGAAAGTTTAGTGGAAAGATGCTATAGGTCCTTTCATGAAAAGTTTCCTGAAAAGATGCTATAGACCTGTCCGTGGAAAGTTTAGTGAAAAGATGCTATAGGCCCTTTCATGAAATGTTTGCTGAAAAGATGCTATAGACCTTTGCATGGAAAGTTTTGTGGAAAAACGCTATAGGCCCTTTCATGAAAAGTTTGCTGAAAAGATGCTATAGGCCTTTCCGTGGAAGGTTTAGTGCAAAGATGCTATAGACCCTTACATGGAAAGTTTGCTGAAAAGACGCTATAGGCCTTTCCTTGGAAGGTTTAGTGGAAGGATGCCATAGGCCTTTCCATGAAAAGTTTATGGAAAGATGCTATAGGACCGTTCATCGAAAGTTTGCTGAAAAGATGCTATAGACCTTTCTGTGGAAAGTTTAGTGGAAAGATGCTATAGGCCCTTTCATGAAAAGTTTGCTGAAAAGGTGCTATAGGCCTTTGCGTGGAAAGTTTAGTGGAAAGGTGTTATAGGCCCTTTCATGAAAAGTTTGCGGAAAAGATGCTATAGACCTTTTCGTGGAAAGTTTAGTGGTAAGATGCTATAGGCCCTTTCATGAAAAGTTTGCTGAAAAGATGCTATAGTCCCTTTCATGAAAAGCTGGCTAAAAAGATGCCCCTTTATTGAAAAGTTTGCTGAAAAGATGTTAAAGGCCTTTCCGTGGAAGGTTTAGTGGAAAGATGCTATAGGCCCTTTCATGAAAAGTTTTCTGAAAAGATGCTATAGACCGTGGAAAGTTTAGTGGAAAGATGCTATAGGACCTTTCATGAAAAGTTTGCTGAAAAGGCGCTATAGACCTCTCTATGGAAAGTTTAGTGGAAAGATGCTATAGGTCCTTTCATGAAAAGTTTCCTGAAAAGATGCTATAGACCTGTCCGTGGAAAGTTTAGTGGAAAGAGGCTATGGGCCTTTCATGAAAAGTTTTCTGAAAAGATGCTATAGACCTGTCCGTGGAAGGTTTAGTGGAAAGATGCTATAGGCCCTTTCATGAAAAGTTTGCTGAAAAGATGTTATATGCCTTTCCCTGGAAAGTTTATGGAAAGATGCTATAGACCCTTTCATGTAAAGTTTGGTGAAAAGACGCTATAGGCCTTTCCATGGAAGATTTAGTGGAAAGATGATATAGGCCCTTTCATGAAAAGTTTGCTGAAAAAAAGCCATAGGCCTTTCCATGGAAAGTTTAGTGAAAAGATGCTATAAGCCATTTCATGAAGTTTGCTGAAAAGATGCTACAGACCTTTACGTGGAAAGTTTAGTAGAAAGATGGTATAGGCCCTTTCATGAAATGTTTGCTCAAAAGATGCTATAGACATTTCCGTGGAAAATTTAGTGGAAAAATGCTTATAGGCTCTTTCATGAAAAATTTGGTGAAATGATGTTATAGGCCTTTCCATGGAAAGTTTCGTGAAAAGATACTATAGGCCCTTTCATGAAAAGTTTGCTGAAAAGATGCTATAGACCTTTACGTGGAAAGTTTAGTGGAAAAATGCTATAGGCCCTTTCATGGAAAGTTTGCTGAAAAGATGCTACAGACCTTTACGTGGAAAGTTTAGTAGAAAGATGCTATAGGCCCTTTCATGAAAAGTTTGCTGAAAAGATGCAATAGACCTTTCCATGGAAAGTTTAGTGGAAAGATACTATAGGCCCTTTCATGAAAAGTTTGGTGAAAGGATGCTATAGGCCTTTCCATGGAAAGTTTCGTGAAAAGATACTATAGGCCCTTTCATGAAAAGTTTGCTGAAAAGATGCTATAGACCTTTACGTGAAAAGTTTAGTGGAAAAATGCTATAGGCCCTTTCATGAAAAGTTTGCTGAAAAGATGCAATAGACCTTTCCATGGAAAGTTTAGTGGAAAGATGCAATAGGCCCTTTCGTGAAAAGTTTGCTGAAAAGACGTTATAAACCTTTCCATGGAAAGTTTAGTGGAAAAATGCTATAGGCCCTTTCATGAAAAGTTTGCAGAAAAACTGCTATAGGCCTTTCCATGGAAAGTTTAGTGTAAACATGCTACAGGCCCTTTCATGAAAAGTTATCTGTAAAGATGCCATAGACCTTTCCGTTGAAAGTTTAGTGGTAAGATGCTATAGGCCCTTTCATGAAAAGTTTGCTACAAAGATGCTATAGACCTTTCCGTAGAAAGTTTAGTGGATAGATGCTATAGGCCCTTTCGTGAAAAGTTTGCTGAAAAGATGCTAAAGGCTTTTCCGTGGAAGGTTTAGTGGAAAGATGCTATAGTCCCTTTCATGAAAAGTTTTCTGAAAAGATGCTATAGACGTTTCCGTGGAAAGTTTAGTGGAAAGATGCTATAGGCCCTTTCATGAAAAGTTTGCTGAAAAGATGTTATAGAACTTCGCATGGAAAGTTTAGTGGAAAAATGCTATAGGCCCTTTCATGAAAAGTTTGCAGAGAAGCTGCTATAGCCCTCTCCATGGAAAGTTTAGTGGAAAAATGCTATAGGCCCTTTCATGAAAAGTTTGCAGAGAAGCTGCTATAGCCCTCTCCATGGAAAGTTTAGTGAAAAAATGCTATAGGCCCTTTCATGAAAATTTTGCGGAAAAGATGCTATAGACC
>NW_027171650.1:347500-355000 GCF_036898095.1 Palaemon carinicauda
TTTCCACGTCTCAACATAACAATTAATCGCTGAAAGTTTCATTATGAGTAAAATTATGGCCCGGGAGCTGTTCACAAACAAACAAACAGATAAACGGATAAACAGGGGCAAAAAAAAAAAAAAAAAAAAAAAAAAATAACCTCCTCCCAACTTCGTTGGCGGAGGTAATTACCTGAAGCCTGATGAGACATACACATGAACATTTACCTACGCTGCATACATGTCCCAGATGATTGCTTATACACGTGTCTTGACGTATGATTACTTCTACGATGTAGGTCTCTAATATCAGTGTGCATTTAGACTCTCCTAACAAGGGAAACCTTGATTGATTTATTAAGAGTCCGGAGGACAAGGAATGAACTTTCCACTTTGTAACCTACATTGTCCGTCGGGCTTCCAGCGAGTAAATTATATCAATCTTCCGACTGAGACAGATGGAAGACCGCTCAGATAACAACAGTAACTACTTGCAGAGGAACGTGACGTCGATCTAGCTTATGATAAGCTTCTTCTGAAGAGACTTGTAGCTTTTCTTCACTATAATAGAAAGATAGTATCCATAATATTCTTATTAGAAAAACAAACAAGATTCTTTTTCGCTTATTGGAACTGGAACTCGAAGTCGATATGAGAGTGAAAGTTATGCAAAAAGATATTATTATTATTATTATTATTATTATTATTATTATTATTATTATTATTATTATTAGTAGTAGTAGTAGTAGTAGTAGTAGTAGTAGTATTTATTATTATTACTAGCTAACCTGTATACAACCCTAATTGGAAAAGCTTGATGCTATAATCTCAATGGCTCCAACAGGGAAAATTAGTCCAGTGAGGAAAGGAAATAAGAAAATAAATAAACTACAAAAGAAGTAATAATAATCAAAATAAAATAATTTAAGATCATTAACAACATTTCATTCATAAACTATAAAAAACTTCATAAAAACAAGAGGGAGAGAAACAAGATAGAACAGCGTGCCCGAGTGTACCATCAAGCAAGAGAGTTCTAACCATAGACAGTGAAAGACCATGGCACAGAGGCTATGGCACTACCAAGGAATAGAGAACAATGGTTTGATTTTGGAGTGTCCTTCTCCTAGAAGAACTGCTTACCATAGCTAAAGAGTCTCTTGTACCCTTACCAAGAAAAAAGTAGCCACTGAACAATTACATTGCAGTGGTTGACCCTTGAGCATAGAGGAATTGTTTAGTAATCTCAGTGTTGTCAGGTGTATGAGGACAGAGGAGAGTGTGAAGGATTAGGCCTGATTATTCGGCGTAGGCAAAGAAAATATAAGCCGTAACCAGAGAGAGGGATCCAATTTAGTATTGTCTGACCAGTCATAGGATCCAATAACTCTCTAGCGTTAGTATCTCAATGGGTGGCTGGTGCCCTGGCCAACCTATTACTTACACAAGAAGACTCCTCGCCCATATTCAGAACCCCCCAAAAACTTTAATTTTGAAGCAGATGTTCATTTTTGAAAGGCGAAATCTGAAAACTTAGGCATATGTTAAGAAAAATCTTTTAGTGTTGTCGGAGAGTGGTCGGCCATTTTCTCTGTCTAGCTGATCATAGTGGCATTCTACAGACACGGTTTCTTTCTCCATCAGCTGCCTGAATATTTTTTTGTGCCTTTTATTTATTTATCTATCATTACCAATTTTTTTTATTATTTTATTTGGTTGCTCGTCAATTTTTTTATTATAGGTGTATAGTCGAGTTTTTATTCATTTATCCTTCTCTATATTATGATTTCTCTTTCGTCAAGTATAGACACTGAACTAATGATAATGATTAATAATGATTACAATGATAATGATGATATTACCTTTTTATATATTTTTTTCTGATCGAAACCTATTCGAGTTTGTAAAAGAATTTTCTTTAATGTATATATTCAGAATTAGGCAAATTAAGTGGCTACGAGAGAGAGAGAGAGAGAGAGAGAGAGGAGAGAGAGAGAGAGAGAGAGAGAGAGAGAGAGAGAGAGAGAGAGAGGAGAGAGAGAGAGAGGTGGGGTAACCCAGTTACAGACCTATTTTAGGTTTCTTACGTCTATTTCAAGACGTGGATGTGACGTCATCACTATTGTTCACCGTTGTTCCTGTCGAATGTTAATCTTGCAAGATAAACAATCACCGTATAGGGTTAATTGAGGTGATGTGACGGGGATTTTGTGGGATTCCAGGTCGCTGACGTTCGTCAGATATGATCATTGTAAAATACTAATGTACGCAACCCGTCATTAATGACGGCTAAATATTCAGATATATATGCACACACATGCGCGCACACGCAGATTCAACAACCTTTCTCACCCTCGCCCTTTCATTACTACAACACACTAGTTTGGGCAGTTTGTGGTAAATTATCGTTTGAATGTGTGGTAATTTCTTTATCTTTTGTGTAATTTTCCATCTGCACTTTATTCTTGAATGTCTCCTTCGAGCAGTACTGCTGATGGTGTGTGCGCAAGTTAGTAGGTGAAGCCGCCTTCACCTGCAAGATAAATTAGATAGCTTGGACCCTTCAACCTTATTTCTGTCTCTTTTGCCGACAAGCATCAAGAGTCCTAATGAAATTTGTGATTATAATTATTCCGGGGACACACAACTTTGCACGTTGTTGTCTTTACCAAAATTGAAGATTTAGCGAAGGGTATGTATTCACCCCTGTCGTTGTTTATTTATTTGTTTGTTGGGTATGACCTAAGGATGAAATTGTAACATGTTGGATAACGTTCATCAAAGTACAAGTACGCAGCAGTATTTTGAAAATAATCGCAATGTTAAGTAAATGGCAAGTATTTTGTTAGTTCAATTTTTTATTATGAAAAACATAACCCAAAAACTACAGAACCAATTTTAACAAAACTTGGTAGGCACGTAGGGTATGGCTCAAGGACAATTCCATTAGATTTTGAATAAAATACATCGAAGTACAAGTACTTAGTGATGTTAAGAGCAAAATAAGACTCGCTTGGCATGGCGAAGGCATGCTCTCTATTGAGTGCTGCTCTAGTTAATCTTTATCAGTTTTAACAGAAAATTAATTTTTCATCGGTCATCACAAGACTGTCCAAGTCAAAAGGTAGGAGATGATAAATAGCAAGAGCCCGTGCAGGCAAAAGGCCACCAATCTGAAAATGAAAATGGAACTTTTGACTTAAATCTTTCTTAAAGCAAAACAGGGGGTATTCACCCTGGCAAGGAGACATGGTTTAGCACACCCTGCCCAAGGATAACCTGAAAGTTGTTACAATAAAAGTCGACTACATCCTGTCCTTTATTCGATGTTCTATGTTAATGCTATTTATATGTTCTCTCCCTTATCGTTTGTCTTTGGAATGCATTTGTAGTAAGTTTTTAATCTTCTAGTTTTACTTAAGATTGACTTCAAATCATCATAATGATTTTTTCAGTACTTGGTTTTGTAAAAAATTGTTTTATACAGATTGAGAAACAGGTATCCTAAAATGGCTCTTGTGTCGATGTGGTCCGGCATTTCTCATCGACTTTGTAATGTGGTAAGTACTTTTGTTTATTACTGCAATGATCGATGATTGTGCGTTGTTCCCTCGTTCAAATCGGGTCGCAAGAACACGAAAACTGAAATAGGGTGGCTCTTGTATATTAGATAGATCGTAGCCTTCCATCGTCTTGGATTACAGTTCTCTTGCTTTAGGGTACACTCGGACAGGCTGTTCTATCTTATTTTTCTTCCTCTTTTTTTTCCAAGTTTTTATAGTTGATATGTGAAGGATCTAATTTAAAGTTGTTAATGTTCTTGAAATATTTTATTTTGATTATTTATGCTTCTCTTGTAGTTTATTTTCTTGTTTCCTATCCTCACCGGGCTATTTTTCCCTGTTGGAGCCCTTGGGCTTATAGCATCTTGCTTTTTCAACTAGGGTTATAGTCTAGTTTGTAATAATAATAATAATAATAATAATAATAATAATAATAATAATAATAATAATCTGTGATATAGGAAGCAGGCAAATGGTGCCTAACTTGCTGCATGTATGGATATGTGTGTAAATGTCACCATAGAATTTGGACCTACTATTTCATAGATGTTATGAAATGTAGATCGGGATGATATTTTTCAAGTCGGTTGATTTATACCTTGGTCTTATCAGGGTTAACCCTGGGTTTTATATGATCACCGTCACCGACCGTTACGAATGTGACAGTAGGTCGTGACACTCAATCAATCAAGTAATGACTGGTCATCCTACTAAACAAAGAAATGGTTGAAATACATCATCATGAGAGAGAGAGAGAGAGAGAGAGAGAGAGAGAGAGAGAGAGACTGATTATACTGTACATATAAGAGCGCAAACATTGTGAACTAGTTAATTAAGTTGGGCTTTGCTCTGTTGACTATCTTATAGGATATGGGGTTAGCGATCTCATCCCTTAGTAAAGAATGAATCCCGGCAAGCCATTCAAGTTCATATCGTCGTTTATATTTATTCCAAATGGAAATGAATAAGTCGAAGTTTATTGGTTATGTTGTCTGCGTCTTCCTACACGGTTTAAAAAACCGTAATTTTAATCTGAAATTCTCCGTAAAAATATACTGTTTTCAGCCGCATTTCAGTAAAATAGAGGCGACCGTAATTTTACCCTACTTTTGTTATTATATTTTACGGGGTGGTGATTCTTTACATCAATATATCCGTTTTTAAAACGACACATTGCTGATAACTTTATTCCAGGATTTTTAACGGTTTTTTTACGGCTAATTTTTAAGTGTATTTCATGGATATTCCATTAGGTAAAGATTCTCCGTGAAAAATAAGGCTTTTCACTGAAGCAATTTATTTGTTGACGTTTCTACGCATTCATATTACTTGTAATTTCTGCGGATAAAAAATCTCCATGAAAAATAAATCGTTGTCAGTTTACTTGAGTCCATTATTGTCAGCGTACTGATCTAGTTCTCGTTAACATCCATCCGAACTTAGTTTGGCCAAAGCACCGGTGTATTTTTACCAGCATTCCCGTCTATTTATAAGCCTTAAAGTAAACACTAACCGCAAATACTCCCCAAATACCCGCTTCCCTTAATAGCAGAGAGATATAACTCGGCGAAAATTCCTCCGGCAGATAAACAACTTTCCCATCGGAGACTCAATAGCCATTTATCTGATCACCTGCTGGGCGCCACGCGATCCAACCTCCGTTTAGGAGACGCCTTGACACCCGACTGGCCGTAGGCGGTGATGGAGGCATCCACTTTTCGGGAAATAAACTACACATTAATTACGTTGACGTTCAACCGTCCAATCCTTTATCTTGGCACTTGGTAGTCCCCCTTCCACCCACGAGACTCCTGATATATCCTCTCTCTCTCTCTCTCTCTCTCTCTCTCTCTACCGACGCCATCTGACATGTTTCACGCTGCTATATTCTACTCTGGCACTCGTCGTCGAATTCCTAGCGTTTATAAACAACTGAGTTATATGTGTGGCATGCGACGGAATACTTGTGGCATACGGGAATTAAGGTTATGGGATTTTTGTTCAGGAAGGTCTTTCAACTATGAATGGTGACCGTATTATTGTTTTTATTTTATGAGAAATTAACTTTTGAAATTTTTTACCAACACTGTTAAAATTTTCCATTAAAAAACGGTAAATGTTTGGCAAAATTTTTTCCAGGATTTTTACCGTTTTAAAAACGGACATATTGACGTTAAGGAATTATATTACGGTCACCAACCCGTAAAATATAATAACAAAGTATGGTAAAATTGCGGTCGCCTGTATTTTACTGAAATACGGCTGAGAACAGTGTATTTTTTTACGGAGAATTTCCGGTTGAAATTACGGTTCTTTTTAACAGTAAAGAGGTAACCAGATTTGTATTATTCGTTGTGCAACTGATTGACGGAAACAGTATAATTTTGATGATATGACGAATTACGATTAAGGTTTATTTATGTTAGATTTGGTTCTGTTTGTTGTCTGTAGACATTGGTCTGTGTCTTCTGTACCAGTTTCTTAAAGAAAATCCTCACTATCAGCAATTTTGGATCAGTTTTCTCACATAATCATTCAAAATGACGATAAAGGGACGAAGAATCCTTTGCCATCATATAATCCTGTACAGAAGAAAGCAAATTATAAAAGCAGAAGGGCACTCAGTAGAGCGTAGAACTCCACCGCGGCAGCTTATTTCTCGACCTTTTGCTCGACCTTGACCTTGACCTTAACATGTATTAAATGGCGTGGATTTTCATACAATCAAATATGAACCAAGTTTGAAGTCTCTGTGACAAGGATGTCCAAACTTGTGGCTAATTACGTGAATTGAACATTTTGCTTGACTGTGACCTTGACCTTTGACCTTGACCTTCCAAAATTTAATCATTTCCAGCTTTTTACATAGCAGTTAATTACTGCAAGTTTTATTACGATTAAAATTGTGGCCAGGAAGCTGTTCACAAACAAACACAAACAAACAAACAAACGTACAAACAAGGGTGAAAACATAACCTCCTTCTAACTTCGTTGGCGGAGGCAAAAAGCAAAGACTATAAAGTTTTCTTTTTTCTTAAATAAAGGCAGCTGAGTAACACTTCCAAATGACAACAATCATTTCAAGACTGTAGCCTTCTACGTCAACAAACAACCATGTAAACTAGTTCATGGCCTCCTTATTAAATCGTGACGTCATTAACCTTTTTCCTGTGACTTCTCTTATCTTTGACAAATGTCTCGTTCTTATAATAGGCGATTTTGGGTCAGGAGATGCCAAGTGTGGATATTATACCTCGTTTATAAGATTGCAGGATTTCTAGAATTTAGAAGTTTTGGATTTTTTAATGAAAGTATAATATAGTTTGCACTGATTTATCGTTATTGACAATTCCACTAGTATTAAGAGTAGAGTTGAGAGTAGTAGAAACAACAGTCATTATAGCACCAATTAGATTTGTACATTAGAATTTAAATCTAGTTAATCTATTTTTTGGAAATTGATCTAGAATATTTTTCAGATTAATTAGGTACATAATATTTTTTTTCTTAAATCTAGAAAGTCTTCGTTCATCATTTATTCAAATTTCACATCAACTTTGTATTGTCTGACTCGATCTCTGGTGAAGTGACAGGTTCTTTGAAAAGAAAACAGGTGGTCTGATCGATCTAGTCAATGTTATGACACTTTCCTTATTCAAAGGTTAAAGGTGTTTAGTTTCAGCTCCAGTCTCATTAGAATAGATGTTCACCAGAACGTCAGCCTGGCAAGCCCAACCCCCACTGTAGTGCCCAGGCTCAGCAGTGGCTTCCCCAGTAAACAGCTTAAGCTCACGGTCCCGTGCTGGGATCGATCTGTCGCCATGCGAATGCTAGGCAAACAAATTACCACTGTAGTATAGTGATCAGATGGGAATTATAAGTTTCGCTCTCTTCGATTGGAGTAAATAACCTAAGTGGTTAAATTGGACCAAAGCTAATAAGTATATTCTGGTTTGAA
>NW_027171650.1:360000-370000 GCF_036898095.1 Palaemon carinicauda
TCATGTGAAATTGTATGACAAAACTTACTTTTTAATCACATAGTAAGAATCATCGTTTATATCTTTTTTGATATGAGTTTTATTGCATCAGTTAAGCGCTCTCTCTCTCTCTCTCTCTCTCTCTCTCTCTCTCTCTCTCTCTCTCTCTCTCTCTCTCTCTCTCGTGCTATGTTTTTATGGAACGTGCCTCTACCTTTCTTTCACGTCCTGCTTGGAAATTGTGAGCTGAACATTCATAAAGTAAGAGAGAGAGAGAGAGAGAGAGAGAGAGAGAGAGAGAGAGAGAGAGAGAGAGAGAGAGAGAGAGAGAGAGAGAGAGAAGGATTTTATATCCCAGAAACCTAGATACTTTAGAGATAGATGATGATCATGTTTTTCATAAAAATGAAGTGTCATACGATGATGACTGAAATTAGTCAAGATACAGTTTCATAAAACAAAGTGAAAACAAAAATGAAATATTTTCAAGCAGGAAGTAGATTAACACACTCCCAATACTAGTGTTCGCAACCCGTCAAAATTGACGGCTAAATATTTATACATGAACAAACGCGAGTGGGCACACAGATTTAACCCTATCCACACCCTCCCCTAATCCTCCAGGGGTACCCCTTCTCATCAGGGTATGATTATTCTCCTGCTCCTGCTCGGGGGACGGGAAGAGACCGAGTAAATATACGTCTAGCATATATATATATATATATATATATATATATATATATATATATATATATATATATATATATATATATATATATCTCCAAGCACTTGCACTTGCTCTTTATTATATAGGGGAGATGAAATTCCTTATAAAACTGACCTGCAGTAATGCAGTTGCATGCTCAGAATGTAAACAGATGTTTCATGCACTCATCGATTGCAGGACGAAACGAGACGATTTAAGATGACATTTCAGTACCAGTTATCCTTTTTCGACCTAGATTCTCATATATACAGTTGGACACAGGACTTTGTGGCACACCTAACTTCGAAGAAGTGCACCCTGTCACCCTAACATCGCGGCGAGTTCCCGTATTTAGCCCATCCCACCACCTCTGCCTTCTCTCCCCACAGCCTCTGTTTGTTTATTCGTCACGCAGTAAGGGTGTGACAGGAATTTGTGTGTCCAACTGTACCTGATAGTCAACCAAGGCTGGCGAATAGCGAGAGTCCAGAAGCCTCCTCCTGTTCTTTCTCACATTTTGAGCTCTCTAAGCGTAGGGTCAAGATGCATAGGTGATTTTCTATATACTTGATTTACATTTATGACCATTGTTACTTTAATTCCATATTTACCTTTGGTTGGAAATTATCGCCTAAGTAAGGTGGATTTAATATTAACCGGTTAATTGTAGGTTAAAGTTTTAAAGTATGAAAATGACATATAATTATACATAAATAAATGTGCATATATATATATATATATATATATACATATATATATATCGTATTTAGGTATATACAGTACATATATCCATATAGCTATCTATCTATCTATACATCTATACAAGTGTAAGTGACTCGACAAAATTGATTGCTAATTAACTTGCACACGCAAATTCAACACTTACCCTCCCCGCTCTTTCCTAATTACAATCTGTCTCACCAGGGTATGACTATTCCTCTCCACCCTACCCGAGGGACGGGGAGATCCCAAGTGCAGTTGTTGTGTGTTCTGTGACTGGGAAGAATATATATATATATATATATATATATATATATATATATATACTGTATATAAATAAATATATATATATATATATATATATATATATATATATATATATATATATATATATATATATATATATATATAGCCAGACACTTGCTCTTTATTATAGGTGAGATATTTATATTCATAATGATAAAATTCCGTAGGAAACATAGATAACGAAATAAAAAGTAAAAAGCTCTCTCGTTTATTATTAGACGGTACAAAGAGTATTTGAATATATTCATATATGTATATATATATATATATATATATATATATATATTATATATATATATATATATATATATATATATATATATATATATATTGTGTGTGTGTGTGAATAAATAATGTGTTTATTTATTAGATTTTATGCTTCAACTGAAAAGGAAGACAATTTAACCGTAAGAGAAACCCTTTCTGGTACAACCCGGGAGTATAAATGGTGGGCTCCCTTATAATCTGTACTCTTTGGTGCAGACTTAACAGTTCCTTTTTTGTTTAAACCAGATGGCTCTGTCACTCACTGTCCAAAGGAAAAGGCAACCGTTTTGGCTGATTTGTTTGATAGTAACCAGAGTAACGAGGAACTCTATATCCTCACTCATTTTTTGGCCTTAGGCTAAACTAACAAGTTTAGCATCTCTGCCCCATGAAATTAAAACACTGAACGTCGATGCTTATGGAGGTGCAGACCCAAATGGTATATTTCCTTTGTTTTATAAAAGGAGAGTCGATTTCTTAGCTACTAAGTTGTCTGTTATTTTTCGTAAGGTAGAAAGAATAGGTTGTTTTTGCACAAGAAGAATTAGCAAGGTTACTCCAATGGTTATTTTTTATCGTTTATTTATGAAATATCTGTTTGGATGCTAGTGTTTTTAAAATATTTTGTTAGTTAAATATTTCTTATATCGATTATTTATTTCCTTATTTCCTTTCCTTACTGGGCTATTTTTCCGTGTTGGAGCCCTTGGGCTTATAGCATCTTGCTTTCCCAACTAGGGTTGTAGATTAGCCAATTTTAATAATAATAATAATAATAATAATAATAATAATAATAATAATAATAATAATAATGATAAATGTGTTGTAGTATCTCTAGTCCTGATAATTATCGGGCAGTTTCCATAACGCCCATATCTAACGTTTTTTTTTTTTTTTTTTTTTTTTTTTTTATGTTTTTTAACATCTTTTGGCAAAACGTCTAAACAGGTAGAACGAAGATGATCATCTGTTCCCTAATTTTTAGTTTAGCTTTCGCAAAAGGATTTGAGCATGTGATACCCTTCCTAGAATATCCAATGCCGGGGTTAGTAGTAAGTTCGTATGACTGACCTTGAATTTGGTGCTACCTTTGGTTGTGTTTATTTTTCAAACGTAAATAGATGGGAGTAGGTGGGTCACTTCCTAACCTCCTTAACGAATATTTAAGTAAAAAATTGCAGAAAGTAGTTGCTGATGGGTAATATAGTGACTATAGTAGTGTAGTATATGGGGTTCCTCATGGTAAGATGTTCTCGACCCATTACTTTTCATATTGTATACGCAATACTTGGGGTTTGGGCTGAAAAAACAAGTTCGTTGCATATGGAGATGAGGCTACTCTTTTTCATCAATTTCATCTCTTTAATATAGACCTAATGATGTCTGAATCCCTTAGAAATCTATCTGAAATAAGTGCATGGTGCAAATTATGGGGCATGAAGTTGAATCCTAATAAAACTCAAAGCATAATGTTAAGTAGGTAGAGGACATGAGCTCTTCAGCTTCTAGATATTTGTATTGACAATTTCTCTTTAACTATATAAAACTCTCTTATAATTCTTGGTGTGAATATTGACGGCCAATTTACTTTTGAAAAATAAATTCCGTCTTTTGCTTCTACAACTGCACAAACAAATTGACTTAATGAGAGTCTTTTAAGATTTTCGGTGATCAGTCTGTCCTGATTTTTTTTTTATTCTTTCATTCTACCTTGTTTCGAGCATTGTTCTCCTGTCTAATCTTCACTTGCTGACTCTCATATTGATTTGTTGGATAGAAACTTGTGGTCTATCAAGTCCCTTATTCCTGATCTAGATATCAGTCACCATCGATCAGTTATATCTGTATGCTTGCTGCATAAGATTTTTCAAAATTCAGACCATCTATTGTATTCAGATCTTCCCAGACTGTACCATCCTTAATATAATACTAAAAACGCAAGTAATTATAACAGTCTTGCCTCCTCCACCATAAGGCACAATACTGCACAGTGTTCTAAAAGTTTTATTCCAGCTGTGACCTGATTGTGAAATGATCTATTTAATCTGGCGGTTGAATATATGGAACTTCAGAAGTTCAAACTTTTTCCAAATGTTTTTATGTTGAACATAAGTCTCGTGATGCTGTTAATATATGACTTGATTTATATCTTTTATTCATTTTCTATACATAGTTCAATTGCTATTTCCTTACTTACTTTCTTCACTATTTTCCTTGAAACTTTTGTGCATGTAGCATTCTACTTTTTTAGTCACCGGTGTAGCTTGGTTAGTAATGATAATAATGATGATGATAATGAAACAACACCAACCTAAATAATTACTCGGAAAATGTAAAGATAATTTTACATAAAGCTTTGTTTTTCAATGATATCTACGTTATTGATTTTTATATTGTATCCAATACTTATTATTATTATTATTATTATTATTATTATTATTATTATTATTATTATTATTATTATTATTATTAGCTAAGCTACAATCCGTATTAGATAAGCAGGGTACTATAAGCCCAAGGGCTCCAACAGGGAAAAATAGATAAGTGAGGAAAGGAAATAAGGAAATAAATAAAATACATTTGAGAAGTAATGTACAAAGAATATAAATATCTTAACAACATTAAAATAGATAGGTCTGTTCTATGGCAATATAGCATAATTAATTTTGGATAAGATCTACTGCATAGGAGATTTATTGCGCATATAAACTAAATCAAATAATCCAGTCAAACAAATTCTTCAATTGGTGTTTGTAGGTGATTTCCAATGACTGCTTTGGGCAGTGATTAATTTTGTCAATTTCTTTATATAATTGCATCCTTCTATAACAATGGTGATTATGTTAATTAGTATTAGCAATTTATACTTAAAAATATCAATTTATTAGCGAGAATACACTAACTTATAATATAGACTTTAAATATAATTTCATAATGACGTAACCCTAAAATGACTATTTTTTGTTTATTTTAGTGGTTTTAAAGATATGAAATTTAATGTCAGCCTATGGGCTAATTTTGACTCTTCAGATGTTCGTCTCATAAATCTGAGATAAGTTCATTAAGTGATGTTCGTCATCAGATCGCTTGAATCAATAAATGCCTCAGGAATGGGGCCAGGACTAATATAATCCCATTAATTAACCAGTTTTATTATCATTATTATTACTAGCTGAGCTAAAACCCATGTTAGACAAGCAGGGTTTTATTTTTTTTTATAAACCAAGGGGCTTATAACAGGGAAAAAATAACCCAGTGAGGAAAGGAAATAAAGAAATAAACAAACTGTGAGACAATTAAAATGAAATATTTTAAGAACAGACATCTAACACGTCTCGAACTGTCGACCTAACTGCGCCAGGACTCCTAGCTGCTGGGAGGAAGGACACTGGCGACTGGTACAACACTTGAACATGTCAGGCAGGGCAGCCAATCGGGACTAGGTCTACCTCAAAGCAAAGTCCCTTAAAAAGAAGGCAACCGTAATTACCCCATACAAATGAAAAAAGCGCGTTAATAGAAGATGTCAGCCTGTTTGGCATAAAAAACATTCTCTTCAGGCTTGAACTATAGAAAATCCGCCGCTTCAGCTACCTGATTAGGAAGATCATTCCACAATTTGGTCTTAGCTGCAATGAAACTTCTAGGATACTGTGTAGTATAGAAGCTTATGATGGAGAAGACATGATTATTAGAATTAACTGCATACTTACTATTACGAACAGGATGGTACTGTCTGGGATCTGAATGCAAAGGATGGTGGGAATTATAAAACAATCTTATGGAACATACATAACGAACTAACTGAATGACGAGGCCAGAGATTAATATCTAGATCAGGAATAAGAATAGACCATAAGTTCTTGTCCAACAAATTAAAATGAGATTCGGCAGCAGTAGATCAGACATGAGAACAATAGTCGAAACAAGCCAAAATGAACTAATTAAACACTTCTCCAGAATAGATTGATTACCGATAATCTTAAAAGACTTTCTCACAACTATCTTGGTATGACTCATTGTTTTAATATAATAGCTTTAGAACGAAGGAAAGTATTAAATTCGACCACTTCCCCTTTTCCGGTGTAAGCAAATGTTAATGAATTTAATCATTCTAATAATAAATTTAATGATTTTGATAATAAACTTAATAATTTTAGTAGTATATTTAATCATTTTACTAATAAACTTAATAATTTTAGTAATAAATTTAATATATTTGGTAATATATGTAATTAATTTAATAATTTCCTCACTTGATTAATTGTTATCGGTTGGAAAAAATTATAGATACAATTGGAATAGAAAGTAACTTAGCACAATTGGAAATATTAATTTATATATTTTCCGTGCCTTTCCCCTTAATGTCTAATTTTGGAATGTCCAGCCTAACCGCAGTATTCCTAGATATTTGTTTTTATCAAGATGTGGACGAAATCGTGATATCGAGGCCTTTTCTAGGCCTTTCTCTCCCTGCACTTTTAGTACTTGTGAATATTAGGCTCTTTTCACTTATCTACGTTCATGACCTGACCACCTCGGAATTATTATTATTATTATTATTATTATTATTATTATAATTATTACCTAAGCTACAACCCTAGTTGGAAAAGCAAGATACAATAAGCCTAAGGTCTCCAACAGGGAAAAATAGCCCAGCGAGAAAAGGAAATAAATAAACGATATAAGAAATAATGAACAGTTAAAATAAAATATTTTAAAAACGGTAACAACATCAAAACTGATATTTCATATATAAAGTATAAAATGACTTATGTCAGCCTGTTCAACATATAAACATTTGCTGCAAGTTTGAACTTTCGAATGCTTCAATCAATCCACTGAGAAACGTAACGTTTTTTACCAATTCCTTTGCAAAGTCCCCCGATTCACCGTGTCAATTTTTATTTCAACACGCACAGACTCACAGTTGATTTCAAAAGCGTTATCGTTTCCTTTTATCTGCACACTTCATCTTCCAAGATAAACATATTGAGAACGAATGGCCTCGCTTTCCAGGAAACGTGATATACTAATGTGACCATGACTGATATCTTGCTGTCTCTGGAGCCACCCATTGTTAGGGTAGATGGCTATATGCTAAAAATCAGCCTCTAAACTTAGATCTATTACCTAATAGAAATGGCTTACAAGAACAACACAAGACAAAGTTCATAATTGTACATAAAATTTACATAACATTAGTGGCTTCATTCACCTACACAAGCTCATTAGCAGTGCATTCAGTCCTGATACACACGCTACACCATTTCATTTTATTTCTATTGCGTACGCTGTATCAATCTCCCTGATAATTAGGCTTTTTCATATATTCTGTCTCACTCTTTCAAAACCAACTTTCTTCTCTTTAGTAGTTTCGATTCACCCCTTCTTTTCACCCATTTCTATGCTTTCACCGAGGGCTGTGGTGGGCTATTGAAAACGTCCCTGCCTAGCGACCTGCTGGACTGGGGTACGAGTCCCGCTCAGAGTTGATGGTTTCTTGTAGCATCTGAAACCTTACTATCAGTGTTTCACGTAGGGTTGTGGTGGCCTATTAAAAACGTCCCTGCCTAGCAATCTGCCAGGCTGGGGTTTGAGTCCCGCTCAGAGTCGATAGTTTCTTGTAGCATCTGAAACCTTACTATCAGTGTTTCACGTAGGGTTGTGGTGGCCTATTGAAAACGTCCTTGCCTAGCGACCTGCTGGACTGGGGTTCGAGTCCCGCTCAGAGCTGATGGTTTCTTGTAGCGTGTGAAACCTCACTATCTGTATTTCACCTAAGGTTGTGGTGGCCTATTGAAAACGTCCCTGCCTAGCAATCTGCCGGACTGGGGTTCAAGTCCCGCTCAGAGTCGATAGTTTCTTGTAGTGTCTGCAACCTCACCAACCATGTGAGCTAAGGATGTGTCGTTTGTGAGGGAACCTATATGTCTACCTGCTGAGTCATCAGCAGCCATTGCCTGGCCCTCCCTGGTCCTAGCTTCATTGGATAGGCGGCTTGAGCACTGATGATAGGTATATATTGTCAGTCTCTATGGCATTATCCTGGGAGGAAGTTTTCACTGCCTCTTGCCTGTGCCATTCATGAGTGGCCTTTAAACCTTTACACCTACGTTAAACTATTGTACCACTTAAAACATCAGTTCAGGTATCACTTCTGTAATTCTTTTTGAACCACTGATGCTATACCAACAACTTAGATTATTAAATTTTTCTTTCATTTACATTTAGCAGCTATTCTTCACTTCCATTAAGGAGAGTCTGCTGAAGATTTTTTTCATTCCTTCCCCTATTGACTTTCACCTTCACTCTTTTTGTAATCAAACTTTCTTGCTTCACTTATTCTTTCATGTTTCCGTAATAAAGATTGCTCCAAAATGCTTATAGGTATCGGTCACCTCTACTCTTCCAGCCATTTTGTTAATTGCTTTACAATTGCTCTTATAGACTTAACTCTTACCACCATTTACTCACAACATTCCATTTTGCAATTTTTTAATAACTATATTTCTATTTTCTGTATTTTTGCTAACCTTTTCTAACCCGTATTATACTGTCTGCAAATATTGAGTATGGCAACATTCACTACCCATTCTCTGATTTCATAGGTATACACTTAATGTCCAATTTCCTTTTACTTATTTTTTGTGTAACTCCATCAACAAATACCCATAATGCACCTCAATCTCAGGTACACTTCTACACCTTTCCAGTCACCTACCTTCTAATGACCAAATTCAAACACCAGCTTCACTTAGACTATAAAAGCTTTTAATTGCTACACGACATACACATTTAATTCTCTCTACGGCACATTTCTGTCAATATCATTATCCTTTAGGTTTATGTATGCATCATACAGGTTACTTTATGAACTCTAGCTCTTTGTATAATCTCTTTCGTAGTATACATGATTTGCTGTTTTTTTATTTTTATTTATTTTTTTTTTATTTTTTACCTGCACAGATCTTTTTGCTATCAGCTTTCTTTCTCTTTATCATTTGTATGGATCGAAAGTATTGGGATGGCTTGATGAAACATTTACAGGAAACCCATGGAAGTTGTGGTGGCCGATGTGGTAACATCCCTGAAAGGTGAAAGCTAGACTGGGGTTCGAGTCTCGCTCAAACTTGTTAGTTTCTTTGGGTGCTGCTACTTCACTATCCTTGTGAGGTAAGGATTTGGGGGGGGGAGGGGGGGAGGAGGGTAGCGCATAGGTCTATGTGCTGAGTCATCAGCAGCCATTGCCTGGCCCTCCTTGGTCCTAGCTTGGGTGGAGAGGAGGCTTGCACGCTGATCATATGCATATATACTCAGTCTCTAGGGCATTGTCCTGCTTGATAGGGCAGTGTCACTCTCCCTTGCCTCTGCCATTCATGAGCAGCCTTTAAAGTGTAGTTGCTAATGGAGCTACCCGTTAAATCTTATATTACTGACAGCTTATCCAAAACAATTATAGTTATGTTTAAAATATCCAAACAATTTAAGATATATGATTTAATAGTTGGCTTAGTATGTATTCGAATAATTACCGCCCATCTAAATTATAATTATTATATTACAAATTATAAGAGTTTTAACATGTCCAAGAGTTACGTTTGTGCTCTTCGCTTTCCCTTTGAGAGATAATGAGATAGATTGATTATTCTGTTTTTTTCCCTCCGTAAGAACTTTATAATTTCTAGTATTGTCTGTAACCTCCCCGTCCCTATGAACTAAGGGTGGGTGGTTTTTGGGATCCTATAGTTCTACTACCTGATTCATTTGTAACCATTGCCTGGCCCTCCTTAGTTCTAGCTCGGGTGGATAGGGGGCTTGGCCGCTGATCATATGTGTATATGGTCAGGCCAGACTGGGGTTCGAGTCCCGATCAAACTCGTTACTTTCTTGTGATCTAAGGATGTCGGATTTGGGGAATCCTATAGGTATACTCCCTGAGTTATCTGTAACCATTGCCTGGCCCTCCCTGGCTCTAGCTTGGGTGGGGAGGGGGGCTTGGACGCTGATCATATGTATGTA
>NW_027171650.1:375000-380000 GCF_036898095.1 Palaemon carinicauda
TTCGTTTGGCAGTTTTCACAATGAAGATCAACATATTTTGCTAAACCAATAAAGTTTGGGTCTCTCTCTCTCTCTCTCTCTCTCTCTCTCTCTCTCTCTCTCTCTCTCTCTCTCTCTCTCTCTCTCTGCAACTTCGTATGGTTAGGTATATCTACAAAATTGACGTCATTGAAAATCAATATAGTTTCAATAAAGTCATTTCGAAAATGGTGCCTCATCGGTGTGTCTTTCGTTTTGAATTCCCAATAAACTAAATAGTTAATTAATTACATAATCGTGAATCAATATATTTTCAACAAGGTCATTTCGAAAACGGTGACTTCATCGATGTATCTTTCGTTTTAAATTCCTAATAAACTAAATAGTTAATTAAATATATACTCATGCATGTAAACTAGAAATCTAATCCTACCTTTACATCCAGTTTACGTAAATCACTCCAGATTAAATCCAGTCGGCGCCATTAGAGCTAATGGTGACATGACCAGAAGGTCTAATTAGCTCATTGGGGAGGAGGGGTACACTGCGGTTTGAATCCTACGAAGGATCGTCATTGGTCCTGTTGTTTTCGTAGGAGGCGCTGAGTAACTGGGCAGCGGAGCGAAGGAGAACCATATAAGCCTTCTGGGAATCGCCATTGTGGCGACAGTGTCGGGGCTCCTGGGCGCCAGGATGAGTCATACATGCTATTGTCTTTTACCTGTTGAGGGATCCCCTACCCCCAGTCTCCTCCTCCTCCTCCTCCTCCTCCTCCTCCATACCCTCACTTCCTCTCCTTTTCCCTTTTCTTCCACGTTCGTCTATTGTTTTCCCATCCAGGATTGGATGGAAAGTAACCAAAAGTTATGATTCACCAGAATTCCTTCTTTGGTATTCATAGTTTGTCGTAGGATACATAGAGGATACAGACCAAAGTCACAGCAGGGTCGCAGGTTCGGCTTTTCCGTTTCCTTACAGGATCGTCGGCGACCTTCCGAAAGCCATCCGTCCGTTCGTGAGATGGACAATAGAGTAAAAGGACGTCGGTTGGGGGGGGGGGGGGACTCCAATATCGAGATAGAGACGTGACCTAACGCAAAGTCCACTGCCGGACGGAGCACGTGCCCTCCCATACGTGGCACCGCTGTTTTCGAGGCGTCAGGTTGGTGGGCCCCGCCCCTAAGGTGTTGAGTGGCAGTCTCCCTCCCTCCGGACCTCTCCTTCTGGCGTAAATAGCCAGCAACACCGAGGCAAACTTGCATAGCTGCTTCACCTGCCGACTTAGTCGCATGTTCACAGACAAATATACACAGCAACATTCTCACACACATCTCAACACCTTCAGTCAGATAAGAGAGTATCGGCAATAGCCGGCGGCTACTAATGGCTTTGGCTGAAATCGTGGTGGTCCTTGCGACCGTGGCGACCTGCGGCGTCGCTTTTCCTCCCGTGGCTCTTCAGGAAGCGGGGTCCCTCGTACATGTGGACGTGGATCCCAAAGGACCGACAAAACTACTCCAGGTGTGAAAAGGCAAAACGTGTTGGAAGTTCGAGATGTAAAATATTATAGAAAATATGCATTTTTTTGACAAAAGTGAAATGTGGTTTGAATAGTGCAGTGATCTTATTGTTTTGATATTTATTTTTAACAGTTCCATCCCAAAAGTAAGATAATCCTTTATCTTTATATTCCCCCATCAGGCATTTGGCTTATCTCAACCCGGTGTCCGTCGGTGGCACTCAGAGCCTCCGCAATATATGCTAGATCTTTATAACGAAGTGGCCGATCCTAATGGCCTGACTCGTCTTCCGGGTCCTTATGGATCCACAGTCATCCGGGCCTTCTTCGAGAAAGGTCAGAAAGTGTCAAATATATCACTGATTTTAATCATGTTATTTATCATAATGAAACTCCTCTCCAACTTGATGCCTCCACTTCCATCGGACCTTTTCTGAAAATTAGCAGAAATTAGTATCTTACAGTGACTTTAATGTCATATATCTATATTTTGAACTTATACCGACTGTTTGAATATTTATTACATAATAATTATATTTCTATGATTGACTGAAACATCGACTATTTAATCAGATGGGAGTAGCGAGTCTAGATTCGTCTTCTCTGTCAGTGGCTTTGAGGTCGACGAAGACACGTTGGAGGCTGAGCTTCACGTTTATCACTCGAGGCTACAGAAGGCCCACAGGCATCTCGTCGAGGACAACCTCTATTTGGTTAATATCAACTCGAATTGCCTTCTGACCATATGGATTATCTTGATTATATATATGTTTTATATGTAACTAGAATTTTCAGAAAGACACAGTTTCATTACTGTGCTATCGCCAAATTTAGTTTTAGCAAGAAGTAGAATTTTCAGAAAGACCCAGTTTCTGTACTGTACAAGCTACCACCTGATTTAGCTTTAGCAAAAAGTAGAATTTTCAGAAAGACCCAGTTTTCGTACGGTACTGTCAGTCACCAGATTCAGTTTTAGCAAAAAGTAGAAACTTTAAGAAAGACCCCGTTTCTGTAATGTACAAGCTATCACCATATTTAGTTTTAGCAAAAATTAGAATTTTCAGAACGATCCAGTTTCCGCACTGTACAAGCTATCACCAGATTTAGTTTTCGCAAAAGCTGGTTCTTCAAGTTGATTAACGAAGGGCTCTAACGAGTTCTGTTTTCCCTATACTCGAAATTGCTTTCTTCTTTCCCCTTGTGATGTCGTTCTGCTCTCCAACAGCTAGAAGTATCTACGGAGGTCGGGGGCGAGCGCCAAGTCCTGGCGAAGCAACACGTGGCAGCCCACAGTAGCGGATGGCGCGTGTTCCAAGTCGGTAATTGGCTCATGAAGGGAACTCAAATGGGAAGGGAGAAGGAGGGGGAGGAGGAGAAGGGAGTATCAGAAGACGAAAAGGAAGTCGTGTTGGTTGTTGTAGCCAAGACCCTACTTGGGAGACCTCTGCCCCTGGTGTTTCATCACGGCCTTCAGGGTACCCGGAGGCCACTTTTGGTCTTCTTCAATACCTATGTGACGAGTGACAGTCCGTCTGTGTCTCTTCACAGAGGAGTGGATAAGCCTGCAGGTAATTATCAAGGTGCAACTTTAAGAATAGATATCACAGAAATAGAAATATAAAAATTAATCAAGTAAATAAAAGATAATTCATTTTTACATGTTTTTTGTTTATATTTTAGGGTTTATTTTTTCTCATCATATATGTTTGTACACACACACATACACACAAACACACACACACACATATATATATATGTATATATATATATACATATATATATATATATATATATATATATATATATATATATATATATATATATATATATATATATATATATATATAGACACACACACATATATATATATATATATATATATATATATATATATATATACACTGTATATATATACATATACATATATATATATATATATATATATATATATATATATATATATACACTGTATATATATGTATGAATGTATATGTGTGTATACATTGTCTACTATTTCGTCTCTGCGTCTTGCATATCTGGTAAAAATTGATCTACAACTTTTAGCTTTAGTCTCTCTCTCTCTCTCTCTCTCTCTCTCTCTCTCTCTCTCTCTCTCTCTCTCTCTCTCTACTAATAATGAAGGGCTAACCTCTTGTATGTGACCATGGTTTTCTAAATTTACTTAGAAACGAAAATTACGATTTAGAATTTTCAGATGACTTATGCGTAGCTAATCAGTTGCACTGAATTAATTAGACAGCTTCAAGGAAACTACAGACGACCAGTGCTGAAAATGATTCCAGAGAACAAAATTGCGCCTGTACGATGATTAAAGTAGAAATCAGTAGCTGACCGGGATGAGTAAGGTTTGAGCGAAGGAATGTTTCCAAAGAAAGTGGTCAGAGGCATAATAGCTGTCTAATTAATTTGGAAATATAAATTGTGCAGCTTTAAGAATTAGAACGAAAATTACTTTGGAAGGTTTAGGTAAATAATGTGTATATAAGAGAAAAGATTAGTTTAGGCTCACAGTAAGGGAAGGATGAAATGAATTGCTATGAAGTTTTTGGCTGAGAAGAAATCTATATTTGTTGGTGTATACGATCCCCCAAAATTTTTACATTAGAACTAATAAAGAAACTTAGAGGAATCGATTGATTGACTGAGTGATTGATTATAGAAAATTTTTTGGCGTCGTAATTGCTATATCACGGACTCGTTAGTAGGGTAAATTTGCATGTTTTGCACAGAGGGATATCTATTGATAATGAATTAAAGAGTTTAGTGAATGAAAGTAGAGAATGCGATAATGTATGAATAAATGATAATACCTGTTTTGAAGTAAAAGAGGACGTTAGGAGGAAACATGTTATTTATTTGATATTGTTTTATAAGTATGGAGTGATGTGGAAAGTGAGATGATAGACAAATGTTTATTAATATGAAAAGGTATCATAAATGGAATGCAAAATGGCTGATAATGTGGATGGCAAACCACTAATTGGCGATAGTCAGGAAAAACACTGAAGACTAATGAAAGATTTTGAGAATGTGAACAGGATTAATGGTATTAAGGTTGGAGATACCGAGGGAGAATGAATATAGGAACTTTCATTTTTTGAGGTATTTAGGAATTATTTTCATGTAGCGTGATAGGACAAGAGAATGTAAGTCATAGGATGGCTAAAGCAAAGGTTTCGCAGGATTTTCGGAAAGATTGTGTTGTTGAAACATTTTGAACAGATTCGAATATTTTGCACAGATTCGTTTTTTGTTAAGTTGTTGGATCAATGTTGCAGTAGAAACTATTGTGTTGTATTTTCTTGGAAATCGCCCCTTTCTAATGATAACTGTGTATTGTTTAAAATTATATATATATATATATATATATATATATATATATATATATATGTATATATATAAATATATATCATATTATATTATATAGTTATATATATGCATATATTTATATAATATATACATATACATATATATATATATA
>NW_027171650.1:382500-395000 GCF_036898095.1 Palaemon carinicauda
GTGCTGGTGGCAATTGCAGGTATTGATGCCATGAATTTTTTAAATCTTGTTCTCGTGAAATTGGATCAAGTACAAAGAAATAAATAACAGATTGCTTAACGGAATGCTGCATTTCATAGAACATGAAATTCCTGTTTTTAAAGTAAAATTTGAGATTGATCAAAACATTATGGGTAGATTTTCTAAGTACAGTTTATCATTATATTTCTTGCACATGCAACAGTGAGAGTATATGCATATATACAGTGGATTATGAGCATGTTTTGAGTTTATACTGTATATATATATATATATATATATATATATATATATATATATATATACACACACACACACACACACACACACATATATATATATATATATATATATATATATATATATATATTCTTGTATGTATATAAATTACATACATACATTATATACTTCACACATACAGTATACGTTGCATACATATACAGTATGTATTTATATAAGCGTACATATATGTATGTATGTATGCATATATATGCATATATAAATACATACATATACACATGAGCATATATACATATATATATATATATATATATATATATATATATATATATATATATATATACGTGTGTGTGTGTGTGTGTGTAAGCAGCAGAGTAATTATTGACTTCATGATATACATAAATAATATTTCTGAATGTAGCGTGCTTTATGTTGTCGTTTCCATTTTAGTAATAACAATTATAGTACAAAAAATCATAGAGATATCGTGAAGAATATTCTTAACTTATAAGTTGTGGCAAAAATTCTTTTATTTATAAATAGTTTTTATAATGTAATTTATTACCCTTTATTTTCTTCTTTTTTTCATTCCCATAAAACTACATTGGTTTGAATGTACACTACATACGATCGTCATCGCAACCTAATTTTGTACTGTGATATAATAGAATCTTTTTATACATATATACGTAAATAAAGCTTGAGTGCATCTTTGAGAGTTTTTCGCTTCCTGGTAGTTATTAGAGTATCATCATCCCCACTGTTATCCCTACATTAAGGGTTGGTTGCCTGATGCACCCTCTCCAGTGTCTTCTATCAAATACATATCCTTTTCCACCACACATCTTCTCTCCATATCAGTCTTCACCTTATCTCGCCATCTAATTCGCTGGCTCCCTCTTGATATTCTCCCCCTAACAGGTTCTTCCAAAGCCCTCTTCACTCCCTCCCTACCATCCATCCTCAACAGAGATTGGGCGTTCACAGCCATGGTGAGAAGGGACTAGGGATAACTACTTTTAATGAAATGAAGAAAACATTGCATGGAAATTGTGCTATTGAAGTTAACTGTACCTATATGCATCTGCTTCTAAGGTACTTTGAAGGCGTTTTCTCTCTGAGCATTCGTCTTTGTTGCATGTGTTGATGCTCTTTCTTCTTCTGCAGTTTCAAGCCCTGACAAAAGATTAGTGTTTATTGTGGAAGGTAAGATTTGCATAACTTTCAGAAAGGACTCATCTGTCCACGGAAAAAAAAAATTGTCAAAATGAAACGACAGCCTAAAGAGTAATCTAGCAGACACTGGATATAAGGTCCTTATTAAGTTCTATTTTTGGTTGACGGAACAGCTTCTTGCTGAGGAAAAGAAAGCGTTCTTTGAAAAAGAAATTACACTGTATATACATGTATATGTATATATATATATATATATATATATATATATATATATATATATATATATATATATATATATATATATATAATATATATATATATATATATATATATATATATATATATATATATATATGTATATATACATATATATATATATATATATATATATATATATATATATATATATATATATATATAGAGAGAGAGAGAGAGAGAGAGAGAGAGAGAGAGAGAGAGAGAGAGAGAGAGAGAGAGAGAGAGAGAGAGAAACTATAGAAAAGACTACGAACTGGAAAGTAAGAAAAATATATGAGCATACAAAAAGGTGATAAAGTTTTGAAAATCTAGTATCCATGAGTTTTAACTTTAGTTTTTCTGCCTCGAACGCCCTTGCATTTAGTGTTTTAATCGTTGTTTATTCTATCTGTATTCGTCTTTCGAATGGATAACCTGTTGTTAAATCTAGCTACTATGTGCTAGTAGGACTTTACCTATTAAGACGCCCAAATTTCGACTTGACCTATTTTTCGTGCATATCACTCCCATTGCGACTATTTGTGGTTATTATCCTCATGGTTGTACTTTAATTTATAAAGTTTACTTTATTCTATAATTGTACTTGGTGTTTCAAGGTATTTATTTACTGTACTTTAATTATTCATTATTTCTCAAATAGTTTGTTTATCTCCTTATTTCCATTCCTCACTGTTTTGTTTTTCCCTGTTGGAGCCCTTGGGCTTATAGCATCCTGTTTTTCCAACTAGTGTTGTAGTGCAGCTAGTAATAATAATATAATAATAATAATAATAATAATAATAATAATAATAATAATAATACAGTAATGCCTGTCAAAAGCTTCTCTTGTGGTTATTCTTAATGAATAATTCATTATCGTCATTCAATGAACACAGAAACTGTCTGACGTTTACTATGCATGAATCAAGCATTGTAGTCGTCTTTTGGCCTCGTTAATGTGATTTATTCCCTGTTCTCATGCACCTGCACGCTTGTCCAAACATCCAGTCCCCACCCCTCCTCATTTGCAGCTTTGTTCAATTTATAGAATTAGGGCTATATGGGCCGGGAAGTCCATTCATTGCCGAGTTGAAACTAGTGAATCTCCCGCAGATGCATCAAAAAGTTAAAGGTAAAAGAAGTTGGACAGCAAAATTAAAGAACAGAAGAGGAATCGAAGGCTAAAATGTGAGTTGAGTTAGGAACCTACAGTGCACTGTGGGAGGTGTTCTGTCGTCACTAACCGCAGTGGGATTGTAAGGTTGGTGACAAGTTATTAGATCCTGCTTATGCAACTGCTATGTATAGGTCTGTAAGCATACTTGATGGTATGTCCAGTGTCTGCTTAGCCATAGCTGCGCTTTCTAGCCTTCTACTGTAAGGTTTACCCCTAGTTATACCAGGCCCCAGTGCCAGTTTATGTCGCAAATTCATTGTTTATATTAGTAATGAGTGTCAACAAAGGGATTAGACAGAACCTAACCTAACCTAACCAAGAAAGGTCAGAAAGAGAAAATTCCTGAGAATAATTAGTTTAAGCAACACGATTCTTCAGTAGCAGCAGTATGCGAAAGAAGAGCCTCCGGTTTAAAGGTTTAAATGTCGCTCATGAATGGTAGGGTCAAGGGACAGTGACAGTACCTTAGCAAGCAAGACAATGCCCCAGAGACTGACCATATATACTTATGATAAGCGCCTAAGCTCCATCTCCACCCCAGCTAGGAACAGGGAGGGTCAGGCAATGGCTGCTGATGACTCAGCAGATAGACCTATAGGCCGCCCAAACCCCCTATCCTTAGCTCACAAGGATGATGAGGTTCCAGTGACCATAGGAACTTACGAATTTGAGCATGACTCGAACCCCAGTCCAGCAATCACCAGGCAAGGACCTTACCAACAAGCCACCACAACCCTAATTCGAAGCAGTGTCAACTTATTTACTTATATATATTAAAAGGCATTCATTGTAATTCAATTAGAGCGAGTGTTTTCGTATGATTATCTTAGAATCTGACGCAGAAGATGAAACGTAAGCACTTTCTCATGTCAAGTTTTCCATTTTCTTGATTTATATTGCATCATTATCCCATCTTATTTTCTATGATTTTTACGAAATTTCATGTTTACAGGTATTTATATTTATCTGCTATTTGCTATATATATATATATATATATATATATATATATATATATATATATATATATATACATACATATATATATATATATATATATATATATATATATATATATATATATATATATATATATATATCTGCCGCATGTCTATGTATATACACAGTATATATATGTATATCTACAGTATCAATATAATGTATATATATATATATATATATATATATATATAGATAGATATATAGATAGATATATAGATAGATAGATACTGTATATATATATATATATATATATATATATATACATATATATATATATATAAAATGTATTATTATTATTTTTGTTATTATTATTATTATTATTATTATTATTATTATTAGTTAAACTACAAGTCTAGCTGGAATAAGCAGGATGTTACAAGTTCAAGGGCTCAAACAAGGAAAATAGCCCAGTGAGGAAAGGAAATAAGGAAACATATAAACTATATACGAGAGATACTGGCAAAAAAAATAAAACTCCTTATGATCAATACCAACATTTGAATAGATCTGCTATATATAAATAATGAAGAGAGAATCATGTCAACCTGTTCTATATTTAAAAACAATTATTGCAAATTTGAACTTCTGAAGTTCCACCGAATCAATTGCCTGATTAGGGAGATCATTCCACTATCTGGTAACAGCTGGAATAAAACTTGTAGAATGCTGTGTAATGTCAAGAGCCTTGTGATGGTGAAGGCATGACTGTTAGAATTAGCTGCATGCCTAATACTACGTACATGACGGTACAATCTGGGAAGATATGAATGCAAACGACAAAGGATGGTTAGAATTATGAAAAATTTTATGCAATATGTATAAAAAACTAATTGAACGACAGTGCCAGAGATTGACATCAAGATTAGGAATAAGAAAAAAAATTAATTGACCGCAAGTTTTCTTCAAATAAATTAAGATGAGAGTAAGCAGCTGAAGACCAGAAAATAGAACAATACTGGAAACAAGGGAGAAGGAAAGATCTGAAACATTTCGTCAGGATAAATTGATTGATTGATTTGAGGTTTTCTGGTATCCTGACATCTAAGGTCATTGACGCCGAAAGATTAATCACCGAAAATCTTTATTGACTGTGTCAATAAGTCATGTTTTTTTTTGTACAATTGACGAAGAAGCAGACCGAATGTGTATCTCAAATATAAATTTGCGATCAAAAATCACACTTAGGATTTTAAAGGATATGAATATAATTAAAGAAACTTTATCATTGCAGAGATCTGGATGTTGATGATCCACTGTTCTTGACCTACTTAAAATCCTAATTTGAGTTTTGTTAAGATTCAACTTCATGTCACATAATGTGCGCCATGCACTAATTCAAGGTAGATCTCTTTTGAGGGAATCAACAACCCCAGATCTACATTCAGGAGATAGAACTGATGTAAAAAGAATAGCATAGTTTGCTTATGCAACAAGCTTGTTTTGTAGGGCCAAACCCTATGTCATGTGTATATAGTATGAAAAGTGATTGGTCGAGAACAATACGTTGAGGAACACCAAATATTTGAAAATTCAGTAATAATGCTAAGGAAAGATGCACCCACTCAATCCCAACTGTTTGAGTCTGGAGACAAGGGTCGCAAGATTAACGCGGTCAAAGGCAGCACTAAAATCGAGGCCTATCATACGAACTTCCTGACCACAATCAAGGGATTTCTGTACAGCATTGGAAATTGTAAGAAAGGCATCACATGCTCCAAGGCCTTTGTGGAAGCCAAATTTAAAATTAGACATTTAAACGTTTTGCCAAAAGACGTTAACAAAACTTTAGATAATATGGGAGTTATGGAAATTGGGCGGTATTCTAGAAGGCTAGGGCTACCACAAACACGTTTACCTATTGGAGTACCATTACCAGTTCTTCAACTACTGTAGTGCAAAAATAACCCTTTCTTGCTTAATTGCGAAAAGTAACAAGCTATATATATAAATATATATATATATATATATATATATATATATATACATATATATAGCTTGTTACTTTTCGCAATTTAGCAAGAAAGGGTTCTTGTGTGTGTGTGTGTGTGTGTGTGTGTGTGTTTGTAGGCTCAATATATGAATACCTTAACTTGGTGAAAGGGTTTGCGTATTGCCATGATTAGCAAAGCTGTACTACTGTACCAACCGTGTTTCACACAATTGTACATAATTCCTTTTGTATATATTATGCTTGTATCTTCGCTCTTCCCTCGCACTAAAACGAACATGAAAATTCATGTCTGGTTTTTCCTCTGTAATATTGTCTGTCTTGTGAACTTGTTATGTCCTGTTGCCTTGAGGTTTTGTTTATAAGGAGAATGTTCTACAAAAATATAAATGTGCCAAAGATTGTCAGTGGCCAAAAAACGTGTAAGTAGGCCATCGCTTGTGGCGGTGGCCTCCCATGTTTCTAATCTTTTCTTTTTACATGATGCAGGAACGGGCGTGCGATTTTTGGTAGACACGGGTGCTTGTCGTTCTCTTTTGCCAAGGAAACTCTTCAAGACACGACGTAGTCTCTCTACATCTGCCGACATCCGCTTGGTAGCTGCCAACGGATCTGCGATACCCACCTACGGTTACGAGAACCTCACATTATCGTTCGGAAACGGTGAATTCAATTGGAAGTTTCTCGTTGCTGACGTCACAATGCCAATCCTCGGTGCGGATTTCCTCTCTCATTTCCACCTTCTGGTCGATGTCGCCCACCGACGATTGGTCAACGCAGACTCGTACTTGTCGACACCTCTTCAACCCGCCCCCTCTAACCTCGCTCTCCACATCAGCGCACCCACTGATGCCTACGCCCACCTACTCACGTCGTACCCGGAAGTTTTCCGTCCAGAACTTCGCCAAACGCCCACGGTTCCTGCCAAGCACGGTATTTATCACCATATCAAGATGACGGGACCCCCAGTCTTCGCAAAATTCAGACGTCTGGCACCGGAACGATTGGCAGCCGCCAAACAGACGTTCGCCGAAATGGAGAAAATGGGCCTTTGCCAAAAGGCCTCCAGCCCATGGTCGTCACCCTTACACATCATTCTGAAGAAAGACGGCTCCCTCCGTCCGCGCGGGGATTACAGGCGCCTGAACATGCAAACAGAACCGGATCACTACCCCGTCCCAAACATTGCCGATGTAACCTCCTACCTGCACAAAGCGAAGGTTTTCTCTACGCTCGACCTCATGAAGGGGTATTATCAGGTGCCTATGAACCCAGAAGACATCCCCAAGACCGCCATCACCACTCCGTTTGGCACATACACCTTCAATTACTCCTGTTTTGGCCTTCGTAATGCTGGGGCAACGTTTCAACGTCTCATGGATGGCATCTTAGGGGACCTCCCTTTCTGTGTATGTTATGTGGACGACATACTTGTGTTCTCCTCCTCAAAAGAGGAACACCTCCGTCACCTGCGCATCGTGCTCGACCGCCTGCAACAAAACGGCCTTGTAGTCCGGTACGACAAGTGTACCTTTGGCGCCAACGAAGTGTCGTTCTTAGGGCACCGTATCACTCCTGAAGGAGTCCATCCCCTCCCTGAGAAGGTAGCAGCCGTTCAGAATTTCCCCGCGCCCTCGACTGTCAAAGCTCTGCAGGAATTCTTGGGCATGATCAACTATTATCACCGTTTTCTGCCAGCCATTGCCGCCACTCTTGCTCCCCTCTACGCCTCCCTCAAGGGCAACCCAAAGGACCTGAAGTGGGGTCCCCTTCAAGAAGCAGCCTTCTGCAATGCAAAGAAGGCCCTACCAACTGCTGCGGCTCTCACTTTTCCTATCCCACACGCCCCTCTCCTTCTCTCCACCGATGCCAGCGACGTCGCTATTGGTGCAGTACTCGAACAGGTGGTCAAAGGCTCGCCCCGCCCATTGGCCTTCTTCAGCAGAAAACTGTCTAAGGCAGAATCGGGTTAATCTACCTTCGATCGAGAATTGCTGGCGGTGCACTTGGCTGTCCGTCACTTTCGCCATTTCTTAGAAGGTACGCCCTTCATCATTCGCACAGACCACATGCCTCTGGTGCACGCCTTCACTCGACAGTCTGACGCCTGGTCCGCCCGTCAACGCCGACATCTCTCCGCCGTGGCTGAATACAATTGCACCCTCCAATACGTCCCTGGGAAAATGAATCCCGTTGCCGATGCCCTGTCAAGAAACACGTTGGCTGCCATTCAACTGGGATTGGATTACAACGCCCTGGCTGAAGCCCAATGACAGAATCCAGAGTATCAAGCTTGTAGGACATCCTGCACGTCCCTCCGTTGGGAAGATTTTCCCCTCGAAGACTCCAACACCACCCTCCTCTGTGACGTCAGTACTGGTAGATCGCGACCTTGGATTCCTGCTCCCATGCGCCGACAGGTGTTTGATTTCATCCACGGCCTTTCACATCCCTCGTACCGTTCTACTGCACAGCTGCTGAAGGCAAAGTTCATTTGGCACGGCATTTTTAAGGATGCTAAGGATTGGGTCCACGCCTGTACTTCTTGCCAAACTTCCAAAGTACATCGACACACGGATTCAGGAGTGGGCACCTTTCCTCAACCTCAGCGTCGTTTCGCACACATTCACGTCGACGTTGTAGGCCCCCTACCCACATCACAAGGACATCGTTACCTGTTTACCGTCATCGACCGCTCCACTCGTTGGCCTGAAGCCATTCCCATGGAAACTGCAACGTCCGCCTCATGTACATCTGCCTTACTCTCTGGATGGATTTCAAGATTCGGTATCCCTGAGCATATTACTTCTGACAGGGGAACCACCTTCACCTCTCAATTGTGGACGTCATTAGCGAATCTCCTGGGCATCACCCTACATCAGACAACGGCCTACAATCCCGCTGCCAATGGAATGGTTGAACGTTTCATCGCACCCTCAAAGCAGCTTTGATGTCCCGCTGCAAGGATTGCAACTGGTTTACTCAGCTTCCCTGGGTCCTCCTTGGACTAAGGACCACTCCTAAAGACGCCCTTGACGTCTCGGCAGCTGAAATGGTGTATGGCGATCCGTTGGTCGTCCCTGCCGAATTTTTTCCTTCTACAACCTCCTCCGACGATCTCCAGCGCATACGTCACGTCGTGGGAAAATTTACTCCGTGCTACCAGACTTACAAGCCCCCAGCGAAGCATCACATACCAACGGACTTGCACTCTGCAACGCACATCTTCCTGCCCAACGACACCAGCAAGCCACTACTAACGCCCCCTTACACGGGCCCTTTCCTTGTGATCCGACGCAGTCCGAAAGCATTCCTCCTAAACATTCGTGGCAAAGAAGACTGGGTCTCCATTGATCGTCTAAAACCTGCTTATCTTCTGCCAGATGACCCGCCTACAGTTTGCCTCTCTAGATCAGGGTGCCCTATTTTACATGTAAAGTATGTCATTTTTAGGGGGGGAGCCATGTACCAACCGTGTTTCACACAATTGTACATAATTCCTTTTGTATATATTATGCTTGTATCTTCGCTCTTCCCTCGCACTAAAACGAACATGAAAATTCATGTCTGGTTTTTCCTCTGTAATATTGTCTGTCTTGTGAACTTGTTATGTCCTGTTGCCTTGAGGTTTTGTATATAAGGAGAATGTTCTACAATAATATAACTCAGTCGTTTCCAACCTGCCTTTGAGTTCACAGCCTTACTCGGCGCCGTCACACTACTCAAGGTCACCCATACTGGGTTGGTTTGCTAAGTACGATCACGCGAAAATCTCCCAACATCACCCTTCCGCACTGGCCAGCATAGTGATGAAAACAAGTGAAACCTCAGACATGAATTGACATGTCTAAGGCCTTTGACCAGCAGGGGACTAGAAACGGCTGTATTTTTTTGTTTTTGTATACAATAGATATATGTACTACTTATACATGTATATATGTATATACAGTATATAAGTTTTTATATATACAGTACATGTATATTCAGTAACCTGATATTGTTAAAACGATCTATTTTCTCATAATTAAATGTGTTCTTTCTTTCTTCTCTCTCTCTCTCTCTCTCTCTCTCTCTCTCTCTCTCTCTCTCTCTCTCTCTCTCTCTCTCTCTCTCAAGGTACATGAACTAACTCTCCTTGAAACAGTAAGATGGAAACAAGCATATACTTATATATATATATATATATATATATATATATATATATATATATATATACTGCATATATATATTTGTATATATATATATATATATATATATATATATATATATATATATATATATAAGTTTATACTTGTTCACATCTTACTGTTTCAAGATGAGAGAGAGAGAGAGAGAGAGAGAGAGAGAGAGAGAGAGAGAGAGAGAGAGAGAGAGAGGGAGAGAGAGAGAGAGAGAGAGAGAGCACCTTTAATTCTGAGAAAATAGATCGTTTTAACAATATCAGGTTACTGAATATGGCATTACAATATATGATATCTAAATAAGAATTGTTGGGAAAGGAAATAGGCATGTTGATTTTTTTGCCACTGCTTTTGTCAGTCTTGTTATTTTGGATGTAAAAGACTGAACTGGCCATGTCTCCTTAATCCTAGTGACCTTTATGAAAGAAAGTTAGCTGTTCATTACGATTTGCTTATTATTATTATTATTATTATTATTATTATTATTATTATTATTATTATTATTATCATTATTATTATTATTATTATTATTAGCTAAGCTACAACCCTAGTTGGGAAAGCAAGATGCTCTAAGTCCAAGGGTTCCAACAGGGAAAATAGCCCAATGAGAAAAGGAAATAAATAAACGATATAAGAATTAATGAACAATTGAAATATTTTAAAAACATTAACAACATTAAAACAGACCTTTCATGTATAAATTATTAGAGAGTATATAAAAAGAGACATGTCAGCCTGTTCAACATAAAAAAATTTGTTGGAAGTTAAAACTTATGAAGTTCTACCGATTCAACTACTCGATTAGGAAGATCATTCCACGACTTGAACAATTGAGTATTCTTTGGCGTTTCAACTACTAAGGTCACTGACGCCTAGTGATCATTTAGAAGAGCGCTTTTAAACGGAATAGAATTTTAAGTTACTTTGATAAGTAAAATTGAACCACAATACTTATCTAAATTGTTGCACGTCGGGATTGTGTTTTCTAAACTGTGTGCGAGATCGTGTAGACTGACGTGTGAAACGAAGCTGAGCAATAAAGATTTCATTTTCTTCTGAAACTCTGATGGATGAGGTTTTATCAGTTTTTAAATTGTAAGTCACTGGAACCTCAGTTTCCTTGGTCCGAGTTCGAATCCTTGGTGACCAGAACCTATTATCCTAAAGTTTAATTCCCTTTTGAGTCACTGATCTCGAGGCAGAGAGGTATTTATTGCTTATATGAATATACGTATAAATAAGTTTAAATTTGAAAACTTATCATCATACATATATTAATGTAATATATCTATCCATCAATCTATATATATATATATATATATATATATATATATATATATATATATATATATATATATATATATATATATATGTGTGTGTGTGTGTGTGTGTGTGTGTTTGTGTGTGCACCGTTTATGGAAATATACTTCACGTTCTTGAACACTGCCAAATGACAGGAATTCCTCCCATTCGCCGTCCCCTCTCCCGTTCACCCAACCATCCCCACTAAACTCTTTATACGACCAATTGTATTTTCTTTTCACAGTCGAATGAATTAACTCGATGTTGCTCTTTGAAGACTATTTTGCAAATCATCGTCACCTCCGGTGGTAGAAGGGTGTGGCATATCAGAGGTGAAGAGCATAAGATATTGCTTATAAAACTCGTATCAACGTATTTTCAAATTTTTATGTGGGACTTCCTGATCCATCTGCTTTTAGAGACATGGAGGTTATAATTGTAGCAGAAGTTTTAAATGTAGTCATTATTTTTTTCAGGTGTTTTTTATTTGTTGAGGATCTATTTCAAAGTTGCTTTCAGAGCGAGAGGGGGGGGGGGATTTTTTCCCTGATATTTTACGATGTTAATTTTATCTCGTATACTTTCCGAGAGACCTGTCTATTTTGGCAAATTAATCTAAAACCTTTTATAAAATCAGTTACTTTTAATGAGTCGTATTATCTAAAGCTTTTGGCAATTTATCCTATAACATTTTTACAATTTCACTTTCAGAGCAACGTGTCTTGCTTTTGACCTAAAATATTTTCGAAATTAACCTAAAACATTTTACAAATACAATTTCTTTCAGCGCATCGTGTGGCGATTTGGAAATAAATCATATAGCAGATTCTTAGGCATCAACTTTATATAAATATGTGGTAGCTCATATGTAAACTTTTCAAAATAAAGTACTTATTTGTTACAGAAAAAGAACTTTTTTTATCATATGAAATGGCTTTTTAACACGGTCGCATTTTAATTTCAAAGTTATTTCACAGGTTTTAAGAAATTTGTCCATTACCGCTGTTATCATTTCCCATTGTCCAAGGACGCATTCTGTTTTAGTCGTAAACTTTTTATCGAAAAGCTTGTCGTTAACTTTGATATGATAATTTCAAAATTGGTATTATGGCAGCTAGGTCAGAAAAAAATGGTATCTCCACCTAGTTATACCATGAATTATTGAAAGGAATCGGTCAGCATTATGGAAGATAGAAAGTTGGAAAGGGAATTGTGTAAAAA
>NW_027171650.1:400000-402500 GCF_036898095.1 Palaemon carinicauda
ATATATGTGTGTGTATTTATATAAATGTATTTATATATATATATATATATATATATATATATATATATATATATACATATATATATATATATATATATATATATATATATATATATATGCACACTATAGATAGAGAGATAGATTGATATAGAAATAGAAATATTGTCCATATATATACATATATATATATATATATATATATATATATATATATATATATATATATATATATATATATATATATAAAAATACACGTTTATGCAACCGTAAATGATCAATCAACGTATATGAAAATACGTCTTTCATGGAAATGAGTTATATCCACGCACCATTATCGAAGGCTTAATTCGAAATGTTTGTTTGATCATAATTCAGAAATGTTTACTTATGTAACAAGATTCGCAGTCTCCTCGAATTCAATTAAATCTCTCCACATCCTGTTGAAAACCACAAGTCTGTAACATCGCATAATATTCGTAGATAATAATAATAAAGACGGACCCGGACTAACGTTTAAACAAAATAGTGTCGTCGATTGATAACAACTACGTCGAGAAATGCCGAAGGTGTGTTTTTTATGGTCCACCAGTCCGGGGTTGAAAGAGCCTGTCAAGATAAATGTGCAAGATACCGTTAAAAGATATGTTGTAAATGTCTATAAAAATGAGAATCTCACACACAGACACACCTGTCACAAGAAATGATTGTTTTCGTATCCGCATTCGTCATCACGAAGGGATGTTTCAGATGACGTGTTTTAGTATTGTTTCTTTGTCTTATTACAGTCTGATGATGGTTCAGGGTTTTTCCGAAACATGTTTTTTTTTTTCTTTTTTTATGGGTAGGTTTAATGGGGGTAATGAATATGATTTACTCGTTAACTAGTAAGTAATCGCTACTTGAAATGGTGGGGTTTTACGTTCGATCAGTAATGAGTTTTATTGTGGCACGATTTATATCATTATAATACTATTAAAGATTATGATATTAATGGTAATGATGATTATTATTATTTTTTATCATGATCATTATTACTAATTTGGTTATATGATAAGTTAAATATAAGAAAAATATGGATATTTAAGAAAAACCACGAGTAATTTTACATTACTGATAAATGATAGAAACAGCAGTCAGCGAGATGAGTGTGTAATAACAGAAACCCTGATAAACAAAAATCAGAACGGGATGTAAGTCATTATTCTTGAACGATGGACGACAGAAATCCAATTTGATTTAAGAGAGAATTTTCAACAAGTCATACTGACTGTAGGTACAAACTCATCACAGGATAATTGATACGGTTTTGCATCTCCTTTAAGAAAATAAAAAGATTCTGACAACGAGAGAGAGAGAGAGAGAGAGAGAGAGAGAGAGAGAGAGAGAGAGAGAGAGAGAGAGAGAGAGAGAGTTTACTGTAATTTATTTGATACCTGGCATACTTTGGTGCAACCTACTGTATCCAGCTTCAGGATTCGCTGTGCCTTCACGAGATTTTGCGTCAATAAATCTGATTTTTGTCTTTCAATTATCATCTTGGATTTTTCAGGAGTCTGCAGAGATCAGGATTCTTGTAATGCAGTTACGATTTTACAAATTCAGTGTCGTACTGAGATCTCTAGTTATTCTGTCTACTATCCTCTAGTTTTTCTATTTATTAACCTGAGATCTCTGGTTTTTCCAATTATCAACACGAGATCTCGGTTTTTCCAGTTATTAACCCGAGGATATTATCAACCCGAGATCTCGGGCGTTTCAATTATCAATCCGAGATCTCGGGCTTTTCCAATCATCAACCAGAGATCTCTTGTTTTCTCCTATCATCAACCCGAGATCTCGGACTTATCCAATTATCAACCTGAGATCTCAGGCTTTTCCAATTATCATCCCGAGATCTCAGACTTTCCCAATTATCAACCGGAGATCTCACGCTTTTCCAATTATCAACCCGAGATCTCCGGTTTTTTCAATTATCAACCCGAGATATCGGCTTTTCCAATTGTTAACCTGAGATCTCCTGTGTTTTCAATTATCAACCCGAGATCTCAGGCTTTTCCAATTATCAACCGAGATCTCAGGCTTTTCCAATTATCATCCCGAGATCTCAGACTTTCCTAATTATCAACCGGAGATCTCGCGCTTTTCCAATTATCAACCCGAGATCTCCGGTTTTTTCAATTATCAACCCGAGATATCGGCTTTTCCAATTGTTAACCTGAGATCTCCTGTGTTTTCAATTATCAACCCGAGATCTCGGGCTTTTCCAATTATCAACCGAGATCTCGGGCTTTTCCAATTATTAACCCGGGGTCCTGGACTTTCCCAATTATCAACCCGAGACCTCGGGCTTTTCTAATTATCAACCCGAGATCTCCGGTTTTTTTTCAATTTTCAACCCGAGATCTCGGGCTTTTCCAATTATCAACCTGAGATCTCCGGTTTTTTCAATTATCAACCTGAGATGTTGGGCTTTTCCAATTATCAACTCGAGATCTCAGGC
>NW_027171650.1:407500-410000 GCF_036898095.1 Palaemon carinicauda
ACACTGCATCCGTTTCTAATCCACTGAAGGATAAAAACCTGAGATATGTCCTCATTCATATCTGTGGTTTAGCAATTTTCATCACCCTGCTGGCCACTACGGATTGGTGGTGATGAGACATTTTTTCTGATCTCTCACAGGCAGCAAAGCAACCTAGTGTAGTATAGGTGGCTCTGAATAGTACAGCTTTGCTGATCATGGCGGTACACAAACCTTTCACCACATTACGGTATCCCCAAATAGAAACGATATATATATATATATATATATATATATATATATATATATATATATATATATATATATACATTGTGCGTATGTAGAGAGAGAGAGAGAGAGAGAGAGAGAGAGAGAGAGAGAGACGCTGCTTTTGTTTTGCTGAGATGTTATATCAAGAATAGAATTTGCCATCTGATGTCTATTACTTTCAATTTTTATGAGTATTTCCTTCTCACCCAAATTAATGCTGTATGGGGGGGGGGGGGGCCGCGGTTAGAAAATTAAGCACAAACCTGTAATGTGTTCTATATAAGATTAGCTCCGGTTTCGGTATAAAACTTTACAAATTTTTAAAAACGAACGAATATTTTCAATGGTTTCTGAAATGCAGGAAGAAATGCAATGTCGTTTTACTTGCTCTTATGTGACAAGATTTCATAACTCATCAGGTGATTACTCTCTCTCTCTCTCTCTCTCTCTCTCTCTCTCTCTCTCTCTCTCTTACGTTAACCCACTGCTGCTGACTTTAGTATGTAGTTTAAGGTTATCCCCGCTTTTATATCCGTACCTGGATCTGTCATGAATGTATGGTCCACTAACGGAGCTGTGTCGTACTTTTAGAATTTCCTCTTCCATTAAAATTGAGTATTTTTAATTTACTCTGTATTGCGTTACATTCCCATGATTTTTCCTCTTGATCTTTGATTTTTTTAGCCTTATGTAATGATGCATAAAGATTTTATTCGCTATTTTTTTTTATCTTTAAAGTATTTTCGGATGTAAATGTTCTTCATATGTTTTGAATACAAAGTTTCTTTTCTTTTAAATACTGGATAAAAGTATGGATTCTTGAAAAATTTCTTAGTGGCAAAATACATTCCCTATTTTTGAGATTTCCTGATTTATTGTGACTCGTAGCCATACTCAAAAGATAAAAAGCCTCGTAAATCCCTTTCCAGTTTCAGCAAAGCAACCCTATGCCAATTGTATGTCTCTCCTTATAACCACTAACTAGTAAAACGTTGCTTAATCTACCTATTTTTAAGCATCAATATCTTGAATTTATAAGAGAGATTACTCGAGTGCCATATGGGGGATGAGATCATGATGAGAGGTAGATAGAGATGGTTTGGGTAGGCTCTTCCCACTCCCCAAGAGAGATTAGTTCATTGAACGTTTAACTGGGCTCGACAAGGTACTAAAGAGTTGGAAGACCCAGACCTACATGACTGAGGACTATGAAACGTGATGTAGGAGATACATGAATGGAGAAGTATTTATTTAAAAAGCTCAAGATATAACTGAGGCTCTTAGCGTCAATAGGCGTAGGAGATGATAATGCCAATGATGATTGTTGATGACCAAGCCAAAGCACAAGTTAGCCAGTGACCGGATCCTTCGATCTCACGTTGATATCGCAAGCTTTGCTCGTCAGCCATTTCTCCTGCAGATTTTCTTTCTCGTATATTGCTAAACTTTCGTGTCTGTCGCAATACGTCAACATTGTCCCCCCCCCTCCCCTTCTCCCCAACACACCCGCGAGGAACGCTAGCCAATCCTAGCCACGGGACAGCTTCTGCAAGCTAATCAGTCAACCCGGTTTCTTATCGAGTCTTATCTTGGGACTCCAGACAACAACATCTTGACTGAAGACCCCTCACCCCTCACAACTACCCCCAGCCGGATGAACTTGCCAAACGCATCATTCCAGAGTAAATGAAAGGACAAGTTAATGTTTGGTGCTGTCCGGTTTTTGATGAAGGGCCTTTTTTATCGAAAGCTGTTGGATTTGGATGTATAAAGATTAATGGGGACTGTGAAAAACGGACTAGACTGTGGAATGTTTTTTTTAGGGCTTTCTTATAACCTACGCCAACGAAGATGGAAGGAGGTTGTGTTTTCACCCTTGTTTGTGAGTTTGTTTGTTTGTGTGAGTTTATTTGTGAATAGCTTCCTGGCCACAGTTTTAATCGTAGAGTAATGAAACTTGCAGGGATTAAGTTTTATGTACAAAGCTGGAAATGATTAAATTTTGGGAGGTCAAGGTCAAAGGTCAAGGTCACTGTCAAGAAAAATGTCCAATTCCCGCTATCAGCCATAAGTTTGGCCATCGTTGTCACAGAGACTTCCAAATGGGTTTATAATAGTGTATGAAAATCCACGCCAATTATTACATGGTAAGGTCAAAGGTCAAGGTCGACCAAAAGGTCGAGAAATAAGCTGCCACGGCTGAGGTCTGCGTTCAACCGAGTGCCCTTCTCATTTATTTTTAGTCATTGTC